>NC_135304.1:1180461-1431263 GCF_051311805.1 Agelaius phoeniceus
TACCCAGAGACCCCTCCAAAGGCACCCAGGGGAAACCAGGGACACCCCAGGGACACCCCAGGGACATCTCAGAGTAACCAGAGACACCCAGGGACACCCCCAAAGGCACCCACGGGCACCCCAGAGACCCCCAGAGACCCCTCCAAAGGCACCCAGGGGCACTCAGGGGAAACCAGGGACACCCAGGGGCACACAGAGACCCCTCCAAAGGCACCCATGGACACCCCAGAGACCCCCAGGGATACCCCAGGGACACCCCAGAGTGACCAAAGACACCCAGGGACACCCAGAGACCCCCAGGGATACCCAGGGGCACCCCAGAGTTACCAGGGGCACCCAGAGACCCCTCCAAAGGCACCCAGAGACCCCGAGGGACACCCAGGGGAAACCAGGGACACCCCAGGGACACCCCAGCCCCACCCAGGGACACCCAGAGCCCTGGGAGGAGATGGAGATGGGAGAAGTGGGGGTTTTGAGGGGATTTTGGGGGGCTCCGGGGATTGTCCTTGGCAATCTGGGGGTTTCCCCACTTTCAGGGTTTTCCCCTTATTTTCAGGGTTTTCCCCCCATTTTTAGGATTTCCCTCATTTTCAGGATTCCCCTCTTCCATTTTTAGGATCTCTCCCCCATTTTTAGGGTCCACCCCCATTTTTAGAGGTTTCCCCCATTTTCAAAGTTCCCCTCATTTTTAGGGCCCCTCTCTCCTCCATTTTTGGAGTGTGCCCCCCAGTTTTTTAGGGTTTTCTCCCATTTTTAAGGTTTTCTTCCCCCATTTTTAGGGTCCACCCCCATTTTTAGGGGTTTCCCCCCACTTTTAGGGTTTTCCCCCATTTTCAGGATTCCCCTCCTCCATTTTTAGGATCCCGCCCCCATTTTTAGGGTTTTTCCCCACTTTTAGGGTTTCCCTCATTTTCAGGATTCCCCTCTTCCACTTTTAGGATCTCCCCCCCATTTTTAGGGTCCCCCCCCCCCCATTTTTAGGGTTTTCCCCCGTTTTTAGGATCCTCCCCCCATTTTTAGGGTTTTTCCCCAGTTTTAGGGTTTTCCCCCCACTTTTAGGGTTTTTCCCCATTTTTAGGGTTTCCCCCCATTTTCAAGGCTCCCCTCATTTTTAGGGCCCCTCTCTCCCCCATTTTTGGGGTGTCCCCCCCCACACCCCTCACCTGCTGGGCCGTTTTGGTTTTGTGTTTCTCCTTTTTGTCCTTGGGCTCTTTGGGGGCGCCGGGGGTGCCCGGGGGTCCCGGGGGGGGCTCGGCGGGGGGGGGCGGCCACGTAGGTGCGTCTGTCCCCGTCCCAGTACAGGTACTGCCCCGCCCCCGCGTCGTAATAGTACTGCAGGGGGGCGGGGGGGGGTCAGCACCCCAAAAACCGGCCCTTGGCACCCCAAAAAACCGGCCCTTGGAACCCCAAAAACCGGCCCTTGGCACCCCAAAAACCGGCCCTTGGAACGCCAAAAACCCATCCTTGGAACCCCAAAAACCCATCCTTGGAACGCCAAAAATCCACCCTTGGAACCCCAAAAACCGGCCCTTGGCACCCCAAAAAACCCATCTTTGGAACGCCAAAAACCCAGCCTTGGCACCCCAAAAAACCCAGCCTTGGAACGCCAAAAAACCGACCCTTGGCACCCCAAAAAACCGGCCCTTGGAACCCCAAAAACCGGCCCTTGGAACCCCAAAAACCCCACCCTTTGCACCCCAAAAACCCAGCCTTGGAACCCCAAAAAACCCATCCTTGGAACGCCAAAAATCCACCCTTGGAACCCCAAAAACCCAGCCTTGGAACCCCAAAAAACCGGCCCTTGGAACCCCAAAAACCGGCCCTTGGAACACCAAAAACCGGCCCTTGGCACCCCAAAAACCCAGCCTTGGAACCCCAAAAACCGACCCTTGGAACCCCAAAAACACCATCCTTGGAACCCCAAAAACTGACCCTTGGCACCCAAAAAACCGGCCCTGGGCACCCCAAAAACCCAGCCTTGGAACGCCAAAAACCCAGCCTTGGAACCCCAAAAAACCGGCCCTTGGAACCCCAAAAAACCGGCCCTTGGCACCCCAAAAAACTGACCCTTGGAACCCCAAAAACCAAGCCTTGGAACGCCAAAAAACCCATCCTTGGAACCCCAAAAACCCAGCCTTTGCACCCCAAAAACCGACCCTTGGCACCCCAAAACCCACCCTTTGTATCCCAAAAACCCCACTCTTGGAACCCCAAAAACCGACCCTTGGCACCCCAAAAAACCGACCCTTGGAATGCCAAAAACCCAGCCTTGGAACTCCAAAAAACCCAGCCTTGGAACACCAAAAACCGACCCTTTATACCCCAAAAACACCATCCTTGGCACCCAAAAAACCGGCCCTTGGCACCCCAAAAACCGACCCTTGGAACACCAAAAACCCACCCTTTGTACCCAAAAAACCCCATCCTTGGAACCCCAAAACCCACACTTTGTACCCCAAAAACACCACCCTTGGCACCCCAAAAACACCATCCTTTGTACCCCAAAAACACCACCCTTGGAACGCCAAAAAACCAACCCCTGGAATGCCAAAAACCGACCCTTTGTACCCCAAAAACACCATCCTTGGAACCCTAAAAAAACACCCTTGGCACCCCAAAAAACCCCACCCTTTGCACCCCAAAACCCCATCCTTGGAACCCCAAAAACACCATCCTTGGAACACCAAAACCCCACCCTTTGCACCCCAAAAATTATCCCTCAGAGTGCCTAAAAATCACACCCCAAAATCACCTCTTTGTACCCCAAAAACCCCATCCTTGGAACGCCAAAAACCGACCCTTGGCACCCCAAAAACCGACCCTTGGAACCCCAAAAACCGACCCTTGGCACCCCAAAAAACCGACCCTTTGCACCCCAAAAACCGGCCCTTGGCACCCCAAAAACCACAGCCTTGGAACCCCAAAAAACCACCCTTTGTACCCCAAAAACCGACCCTTGGAACCCCAAAAAACCCACCCTTTGTACCCCCAAAACACCATCCTTTGCACCCCAAAACCCCACCCTTGGAACCCAAAAACCAACCCTTTGTACCCAAAAAACCGACCCTTGGAACCCCCAAAAATCACCCCCCAAAATCGCCTCTTTGTACCCCAAAACCACCACCCTTGGAACCCAAAAACCCCATCCTTTGTACCCCAAGAACACCATCCTTGGAACCCCAAAAACACCAACACTTTGTACCCCAAAAAACCCATCCTTGGAACCCCAGAAACCCACCCTTTGTACCCCAAAAAACCGAGCCTTGGAACGCCAAAAAACCCATCCTTTGTACCCCAAAACCCACACTTTGTACCCCAAAACCCCACCTTTGGAACGCCCAAAAATCATCCCACAGAGCGCCTAAAAATCACCCCCCAAAATTGCCTCTTTGTACCCCAAAACCACCCCTTTGTACCCCAAAAACCCCAGTCTTGGAATGCCAAAAACCCACACTTTGCACCCCAAAAACACCATCCTTTGCACCCCAAAAACCCACCCTTTGCATGCCAGAAACCCACCCTTGGAACCCCAAAACCCCACCCTTTGTACCCCAAAAAATCGACCCTTTGCACCCCAAAACCCACCCTTGGAACCCCAAAACCCCCACCCTTGGAATGCCAAAAATCACCCCCCAAAATCCCCTCTTTGTACCCCAAAAACCCCATCCTTGGAACGCCAAAAACCCCACCCTTTGCACCCCAAAAACCATCACTCAGAGAGCCTAAAAATCGGCCCCCAAAATCGCCTCTTTGTACCCCAAAAACCCCACCCTTGGCACCCCAAAATTCATCCCTCAGAGCACCTAAAAATCACCCCCCAAAATCGCCTCTTTGTACCCCAAAACCCACCCTCTGTACCCCAAAAATCACCCCCCAAAATCGCCTCTTTGTACCCCAAAACCCACCCTCTGTACCCCAAAAATCACCCTTAGAAACACTAAAAATCACCCCCCAAAATCGCCTCTTTGTACCCCAAAACCCACCCTTAGAAACCCTAAAAGTCACCTCTTAAAACTGCCCCTTTGTACCCCAAAACCGACCCTCTGTACCCCAAAAATCATCCCGTGAAACCCCCAAAATTATCCCATTTCTACCCCAAAATCGCCTCTTTGTACCCCAAAAATCGCCCTCAAAAATCATCCCTTTGTACCCCAAAAATCCCCCCTCAAAACCCCCAAAATCTCCTATTTGTACCCCAAAAATTCCCCCCTTCCTACCCGTAAAATTCACTTTAAAACTGAGGTTTTTTAGGATTAAAATTTGGCTGGAAAAGATTGAAAACTTCTCCTGTACCTCAAAATTTTCTTTTGTACCCCCAAAACCTCCCAAACCCCAAAAATCCCACCCTAAACCCAAAAAACCCCAAAACCTCCCACCCTTAAAATACCATTTTTAGGTCTAAAATTTCCATTTTTTTGCTCAAAATTCCAATTTTTTCACCCAAAACTTTGCTCTTTTTCACCCCAAATTTTTGGGGGACCCCGAATTCTTCTCCCTGCACCCCAAAACCCCAAACCTGGGAGTGGGGGTCGTAGTAGAGCCCCGTGAGGGGGTTGTAGTAGAAAATACCATTTTTAGGTCTAAAATTTCCATTTTTTTGGCTCAAAATTCCATTTTTTTCACCCCAAATTTTTGGGGGACCCCGAATTCCTCCCCCCCGCACCCCAAAACCCCAAACCCCCACCCTAAATCCGTGGTTTTACCCCTAAAAATACCATTTTCAGCTCTAAAACTTCAATTTTTTCGCTCAAAATTCCAATTTTTTCACCCAAAACTTCGCTTTTTTTCATCCCAAATTTTTGGGGGACCCCGAATTCTTCCCCCCTGCACCCCAAAACCCCAAACCTGGGAGTGGGGGTCGTAGTAGAGCCCCGTGAGGGGGTCGTAGTAGTAGCCCGAGGTCTCGTCGTACTGGTAGGTGGAGACGTCAGGCACGGCTGAGGGGGGCAAAAAAGGCGATTTTTGGGGGTCCCCCAAAAATTTTGGGGGTCCCTGAAGTGTTTAGGGTGGCCCCCAGGATCCCCCAAAAATGCCCCGAAGGTTGGGAGGAAATTTGGGGTTTGGAAGGGTTGGGATCGGCATGGGAAAAGCCCAGAATGACCCCAAAATTGATCCAAAATTAACCCCCAAATTCTCACAAAATTCTTCCCCCAAATTCTTCCAAATTTCCCCCAAAATTCTCCTAAAATTTCCCCCAAATCCCCTCCCAGGATCGCCCAAAATTCCCCCAAATTCCTCCCAAAATTGCCCCTAGGATCCCCCAAAATTCCCCCTCAATTTCTCCAAAATTCCCTCTGAGGATTCCCCAAAATCCACCCCCCCAGGATGCCCCAAATCCCCCAAAATTTTACCCAAATCCCCCAGAATCACCCCAATTCTCCCTCAGGACCCCCTCCCCAAATCCCCTCCAGAACGCCCAAAATCCCCCTAGGACCCCCTAAATCTCCCCAGAAACCCCAAAATCCCCTCCCAGGACCCCCAAAATCCCTCCCAAATCCTCCCAGAACCCCCCCATGATCCCCCCAAAATCCCCCAGGACCCCCGAAAATCCCCCCCAAATCCCCCCAGAACCCCGCAAAATCCCCCCAAAATCCCTCCCAAATCCTCCCCAAACCCCCCAAATTTCCCCCAAAATCCCCCAGGACCCCCTAAATCTCCCCCAAGACCCCCCAAAAACCCCCAGGATCCCTCCCAAATTCCCCCAAACATCCCCCCAAATCCCCCCCAGAATGTCCCAAACCTCCCTCAGGACCCCCAAAATCCCCCCCAAGTCCACCCAGAACCCCCCAAGATGCCTCAAATCCCCCCAAAATCCCTCCCAGGACCCCCAAAATCCCTCACAAATCCCCCCAGAACCCCCCAGGACCCTCTAAATCTCCCCCAAGACCCCCAAAATCCCCCCCAAATTCCCCCAGTTCTCCCCCCAGGAGGCCCAAAATCCCCTCCAGAACCCCCCAAAATCCCCCCAAAATCGTCTAAATCTCCCCCAGGACCCCCAAAATCCCCCCAAGTCCCCCCAGAACCCCCCCTAAATCCCCCCAAAAATCCCCCAAGGACCCCTCCAAACCTCCCTCAGGACCCCCAAAATCCCCCCAAACCTCCCTCAGGACCCCCAAAATCCCCCCAGGAGCCCCAAAATCTGCCCCAAATCCCCCCCAGAATGTCCCAAACCTCCCTCAGGACCCTCAAAATCCCCCTAGGACCCCCTTAATCCCCCCATGGATACCCCAAAATCCCCCTCAAGTCCCCCCCAGCACCCCACAAAATCCCCCCAGGATGCCTCAAATTCCCCCAAAATCCACTCCAGAACCCCCAAAATCGTCTAAATCTCCCCCAGGACCCTCTAAATCTCCCCAAAATCCCCCCGGAACCCCCGAAAATCCCCCCAAACCTCCCTAAGGACCCCCAAAATCCCCCCCAGAACCCCCCAAAATCTGCCCCAAATCTCCCCCAAATCCCCCCCAGAATGTCCCAAATCTCCCCCAGGACCCTCTAAATCTCCCCAAGACCCCCAAAATCCCCCCAAGTCCCCCCAGGACCCCACAAAATCCTCCCAGGATGCCTCAAATTCCCCCAAAATCCCTACCAGGACCCCCAAAATCCCCCCAAGACCCCCAAAATCCCCCCCAAATTCCCCCAGTTCTCCCCCCCAGGACCCCACAAATCCCCCCTAGGATGCCCAAAATCCCCCCAAAATCCCCTCCAGAACCCCCTAAATCCCCCCATGGATGCCCCAAATTCCCCCCAGAATGTCCCAAACCTCCCCCAGAACCCCCCAAACCTCCCTCAGGACCCCCCAAACCTCCCTCAGGACCCCCCAAACCCCCCCAGGACCCCCCAAAATCCCCCCTGCTCCCCTCCCCCACTCACGGTACTGCCCGTAGCCGTCGCTGCTGGGGGGGGCGGCCGGGGGGGGCCCCGTGGGGGCCGAATTTGGGGTCTCGGCCTTGAGGGGTCCCGAGTACACCTGGGGTGGGGAGGGGAGCACCCCAAAATGAACCCCCAGCCCCAAAACCCCTCCAAAGCCCCCCTAAACTCCCCCTTTTTTTTGGGTTCCCCTTCATTTTAAGCCCCCCCCCCTCAATTTTCCCAAATTTTGGGGTCTCTCCCCTCCCCTTAAGGATCCCCCCAATTTCCCACCCCGGATTTTGGGGTCCCCCCTCAATTTTACAACCCCTGCCTCAATTTTTGGGGTCTTCCTCTGAGTTTTGGGGACCCCTCTCCCCTAATTTTGGTTCCTTCCCCTTCCCCCCAAATTTTGGGGTCCCCCTCTCACTTTAAGAAATCCTCCCACCCCCATTTTTCGGGTCCCCCCCATTTCATGACCCCTCAATTTTTAGGATCCTCTCAAATTTTGGGACCCCTCCCCAATTTTAGCTCCTTTTCCTTCTCCTTCCCCCTCAGTTTTTGGGGTCCCCCCTCCCTTCCACAACCTCTCCCCCCCCCAATTTTTGGGGTCCCCGCCCCCCATTTCATGACCCCTCAATTTTTAGGGTCCTCCCAAATTTTGGGACCCCTCCCCAATTTTGGCTCCTTTTCCTTCCCCTCTCCCTCCGATTTTTTGGGGTCCTCCCAAATTTTGGGACCCATCCCCAATTTTAGCTCCTTTTCTTTCCCCTTCCCCCCCAATTTTTGGGTCCCTCCTGTGATTTTTGGGGACACCCCCACCCCTCAATTTTGGCTTCTTTCCCTTCCCCTTCTGCCCCAATTTTTGGGGTCCCCCCTCCCTTCCACAACCCCTCCCCCCCCCAATTTTTGGGGTCCCCCCAATTTCACGACCCCTCCCCTCCATTGTTTTAGGGTCCTCCCAAATTTTGGGACCCCTCCCCAATTTTGGCTCCTTTTCCTTCCCTTCTCCCTCCGATTTTTGGGGTCCTCCCAAATTTTGGGACCCCTCCCCAATTTTAGCTTCTTTCCCTTCCCCTTCTGCCCCAATTTTTGGGGTCCCCCCCCAATTTCATGACCCCTCAATTTTTAGGATCCTCCCAAATTTTGGGACCCCTCCCCAATTTTGGCTCCTTTTCCTTCCCCTCTCCCTCCGATTTTTTGGGGTCCTCCCAAATTTTGGGACCCATCCCCAATTTTGGCTCCTTTTCTTTCCCCTTCCCCCCCAATTTTTGGGGTCCTCCTGTGAATTTTGGGACCCCCTCCCACCCCTCAATTTTGGCTTCTTTCCCTTCCCCTTCCCCCTAAATTTTTGGGGTCCCCCCTCCCTTCCACAACCTCTCCCACCCAATTTTTTGGGGTCCCCCCCCATTTCATGACCCCTCAATTTTTTAGGGTCCTCCCAAATTTTGGGACCCTTCCCCAATTTTGGCTCCTTTTCCTTCCCCTTCCCCCCCAGTTTTTGGGGTCCCACCTGGCCGGGGGGTCCCGGGGGTGTCGCCGTGGGGGTCTCGGTGGTGGGGGAGGGGTAGGGGGCGGAGCCAGGGGGGGCGCGGGGGGGGAAGGGCCCCCCCCCTGCAGCCCCTCCCCCACCTCCTCCCCCCAAGGGGTCCTGGGGCGGCTCCTCTGGACCTGCGGGGGGGGGAGGGAGGGGAGACGTCATTGGGGGGAGGGGCCACACCTGGGGACACCTGGGGACACCTGGGGAGGGGAGGGGCCACACCTGGAACACCTGGGGAGGGCCTGGAAACACCTGGGGACACCTGGAGAGGGGAGGGGCCACACCTGGGGACACCTGGGGACACCTGAGAAGGGGAGAGGCCACACCTGGGGACACCTAGGGATACCTGAGAAGGGGAGGGGTCACACCTGGAACACCTGGGGAGGGCCTGGGGACACCTGGGAACATCTGGGGACACCTGGGAAGGGGAGAGGTCACACCTGGAAAGGCCCTGGAAACACTTGGGAACATCTGGAGGGGGCTGGGAACACCTGGGGACACCTGGGGAGGGGAGGGGCCACACCTGGGGAGGGCCTGGGAACATCTGGGGACACCTGAGAAGGGGAGGGGTCACACCTGGGGACACCTGGGAGGGGCTTGGGGACACCTGGGGACACCTGAGAAGGGGAGGGGCCACACCTGAGGGGGGTGAAGGCGACACCTGGGAACACCTGGGGACACCCAGGGGGGAGGGAGCCACACCTGGGGACACCTGGGGAGGGGAGGGGCCACACCTGGGGACACCTGGGGGGCACAAGGTCACACCTGGGGACAGGAACCACACCTGGGGACACCTGGGGGGCACAAGGTCACACCTGGGGACAGGAACCACCCCTGGTCTGGTGCCAGCACTCACCGGGGGCGGGGCCGTCAGCCTTGGCAGGGGCGGGGCCAGGCAGGGCGGGGCCGGGGGGCGGGGCCGAGGCTCCTTTCAGGTAGGCGGGGCTGTAGAGGGCGGGGCCAGGCCCGGGGAAGGGCTCCTCTGATTGGTAGAAGCCGCTGAAGTCAGCGCTGGGCTCCTCCCCCCCAGCCCAGGGCGTGTCCCCACCTGGGGCTGCCTGGGGGCGGAGAGGAAAACTCAAATTTTAAAAAAACTTTAAACTTTTTATACTGGAAAATAGAAATTTGTAAGGAAAATAGGGTATTTTCAAACAAAACTAACTTGTTTTACGTAATTAATAAATATATATATTATTACATATATAAAAATAGACATAGTTACACAATTAAGGTTTAAATTACTTTAATTTATATTGGAATAAATATAAATAATCTAATTTCAATAGTTCAATGATAATAAATAAATATATATATCCTTACATGTATAAAAATAAACTTAGTTACACAATTAAGGTTTAAATTACTTTAATTTATACTGGAATAAATGTAAATAATTTCAATAATTCAATGGTTTATATATAGGATAAAAATAATAACTATTAAAACTGCAACTATATTAAAATATATATATTTATACAATTAAAACTTAAATTACTTCAGTTTACTTTGAACTAAATTCAACGCATATAACTTAAATATTTTAAAAGTCTATATATAAGATGCTAAATATTAGCTACTAAATTAAAAACAAAAACAATGCGTTATTTATTAATTAGGCAATTTAAAGTATTTTGTAGAGAAAATTAATTAGCTACTTTGTAATTTGTTAGTAGATTACGATAAAACTAATGAATTTTAATATATATGTAATAATATGTTTATTATTATAGATGATAAATAATAATTATTTATTATTATTTATATATAAGAATATATTTAATATGCGTAAATATTAAATATATTTATTTATATATATTTATATATATAAAAATATATATTTATATTTTATACATATTATTTATATATATTTGTTTATATATATATAAGAAAGGTTTAATGTTAAACACAAAATATTATTTTCAACACTTTTAACAAAAATAAAAGAAACTCCTAACGATCCTTTTCAAAAGGTGGGAGCAGGAACAGCTCTGACCACGCCCCCTCATTGTGAAACCACGCCCACAGCATTTAAACCACACCCCCTTCCCCATAGCCCCCGCCCCTCAGGTTTAAACCACGCCCCCTTGATAACCAGGCACTGCACACTCATCAAGCCCCGCCCCCTCCATTAAAGCCCCGCCCTCAAGTCCTCAGGCCCCTCCCACTCATTGGCCACGCCCAGGCCACTCCACAGCCCCACCCACCTGTGACAGTGCCCACCCATACAGGTGTGCCCTCACCTGTGACAGTGCCCTGCCCTACCCAGGTGTGCCTCACCTGTGACAGTGCCCTCACCTGTGACAGTGCCCTCACCTGCCCAGGTGTGCCCTCACCTGTGACAATGCCCTCACCTGTGACAGTGCCCTCACCTGCCCAGGTGTGCCCTCACCTGTGACAGTGCCCCTCCCCTGCCCAGGTGTGCCCTCACCTGTGACAATGCCCCTCACTTGTGACAGTGCCCTCACCTGTGACAGTGCCCACTGGGCAGCAGCGATGGCCGTGGAGGCGACGGAGGCGGCGCTGGCGCGAGGGGGCCCCTCCCCAGGCCCCGCCCCCTGCACATCCCTGCGGGTGGAGCTTCGTGTCAGGGGCGGGGCCTGAGGCCTGGGAGGGGCTGGGTGGGAGGGGCTAAATGGCTAAGGGGGTGGGGCTTTGTGGCAGGGTGTGGAATGTGGGGGTGGGGTTAATTGTGGAGGGCGTGGCTTAAGGGAATGGGCAGAGCCTGGGAAGTGTCACAGGGGCTGGGCTGGGGCTGTGGGTGTGGCCTGTTCCAGGTGTGGTGCCAGGGGGTGTGGCCTGTAACCAAGGGTGGGGCCTAAGGGGCAGAGCCTGTGCCAGGCCAAAGGTGGGGCTAAGGGGCGGGGCCTGTGCCAGGTGTGGTGCCAGGGGGGTGGAGCCTGGGGGTGGAGCCTGTGCCAGGTGTAGGAACAACGCAGGATGTGGGGACAGGGTGGGTTCCAGGTGCGGTGCCACACCCTGGACCGGTGCCACGCCCAGGTGTGGTGCCACACCCAGGCCCAGTGCCACGCCCATGTGCGGTGCCACGCCCCCTCACCTCTTGGAGCCCTTGGCGAACTCCACGTTGATGCTCTTGCCGTCGATGTGCAGGGGGGGGTGCAGGGCCTGCAGCATCTGCAGCAGCTGCGCAGCCTCCTGCAGGGGCATGGGCGGGGCATGGGCGGGGCCAGCGGTGGCGTCCAGCCCCTCTGGTCCCTCCCAGTCCCTCCCAGTACCCGCCATGATGGTGACTAAACCCCCACAATCCCCCTCTGTTCCTTCTCTCCAGTCTCCCCCAGTGTCCCCCCAGTACCACGATGGTGCTGAGCTGCATGAAGGCGAAGCCGCGGTTCACCTGCGTTTGCCCATCTTTGATCACGCCCCAGTTCCCCCCAAATCCCCCAGGCCCTCCCAGTTTCCCAGCTCCCTCCCAGTGCTCCCAGTCCCTCCCAGTTCCCCCCAGTCCCTCCCAGTCCCACGATGGTGCTGAGCTGCACAAAGGCAAAGCCGCGGTTCACCTGCGTTTGCCCATCTTTGATCACGCCCCAGTTCCCCCCAAATCCCCCAGGCCCTCCCAGTTTCCCAGCTCCCTCCCAGTGCTCCCAGTCCCTCCCAGTTCCCCCCAGTCCCTCCCAGTCCCACGATGGTGCTGAGCTGCACAAAGGCAAAGCCGCGGTTCAGCTGCGTTTGCCCATCTTTGATCACGCACCCTGGTCCCTCCCAGTCCCCCCAGTCTCCCCAGTCCCCCCAGTCCCGCCCAGTGCTCCCAGTCCCCCGATGGTGCTGAGCTGCACAAAGGCAAAGCCACGGTTCAGCTGCATTTGCCCATCTTTGATCATGCCCCAGTTCCCCCCAAATCCCCCAGTCCCTCCCAGTTCCCCCCAGTCCCTCCCAGTCCCGCCCAGTCCCTCCCAGTCCCGCCCAGTGCTCCCAGTACCACGATGGTGCTGAGCTGCACGAAGGCGAAGCCGCGGTTCAGCTGCGTTTGCCGATCTTTGATCACGCGCACGTTGGCGGCCGAGAGCGCCGCGAAGGGGGCGAGGGCGGCCAGGATGGACTCCAGGCTGCTCTGGGGGTGCAGGTTCCGCAGGATGATGGCTGGGGGGGACACAGCACGGACACCTGGGCACACCTGAGGGCACCTGGGGGCACCTGGGCACACCTGGGGGCACCTGGAGATACCTGGGGGCACACCTGGGGGCACCTGGGCACACCTGGGGGCACCTGGAGATACCTGGGGCACACCTGGGGGCACCTGGAGATACCTCAGGATGCTTGGGGGCACACCTGGGGGCACACCTGGGGGCACCTGGGCACACCTGAGCATACCTGGGGGCACATCTGGGGGCACCTGGGCACACCTGGGGATACCTGAGGGCACACCTGGGCACACCTGGGGACACCTGGGTACACCTGAGCAAACCTGGGCATACCTGGGGGCACACCTGGGGGCATCGGGGAACACCTGGCGATACCTGGGGGAACACCTGGGGGCACCTGGGCACACCTAGACACCCCTGTGGGCACCTGAATCCACCTGGGAACATCTGGGCACACCTGGAGATAACTCAGGATACTTGGGGGCACACCTGGGGATACCTGGAGGCACACCTGGGGACACCTGAGGGCACACCTGGGGACACCTGGGGATAACCGAGGGGACACCTGGGGGCACCTGAGGGCACACCTGGGGACACCTGGCCACACCTAGGAGAACACTGGGAACACCTGAATCCCTCCAATCCTCCCCGAGGTTCCCCTTCAAGCCCCCCCCCCCCTCAAAAACCCTCCAGAATTCCCAAATCCCCCCCCCCTCAAAATCCTCTAAATTTCCTTAAAAAATCCCCCAAAATTCCCGAAAAAAAACCCCAAAAATCCCCAAATCCACCCAGAAATGCCCCCCCAAACCCCCCTGGCCCTGCACTCACTGTCGTTGGCGTTGTCAGCTCCGGGCTCGGTGCCCCCCTGGGAACCCCCGGGGGGACCCCCGAGGGTGGGGCCGTAGGGTTGGGGGAGGGGCAGGAGCCCCCCTCCCCCCCCCGGGACCAGCTCTGGCCGGGGACCCCCCGGGCCCTTCTGCTCGGCCTCTGCACCCCAAAAAAAAAAATCCCCAAAATCAGAAATTGGACCCCCAAAAAAGGCCCAAAATCAGAAATTGGACCCCCCCAAAAAAGGCCCAAAATCAGGGATTGTGCCCCACAAAATCAGAGACTGGACCCCAAAAAAAACCCCCCAAAATCAGAAAATGGACCCCAAAAAAATCCCCAAAAAAAGGCCCAAAATCAGGGATTTGACCTCTCAAAAAACCCCAAAATCAGAAACTGGACCCCAAAATTCCCCCCCAACAAAAGGCCCAAAATCAGGGATTGTGACCGACAAAATCAGAGACTGGACCCCAAAAAAAACCCAAAATAAAAGGCCCAAAATCAGGGAGTGTGCCCCACAAAATGAGAGATCGGACCTCCCCAAAAAATCCCCAAAATCAGGGATTTAATCTCTCAAAAAAACCCAAAATTAGAAAGTGAACCCCCCAAAAAAAACCCCAAAAAAAAGGCCCAAAATCAGGGATTGTGCCCCCCAAAATGAGAGACTGGACCCCAAAAAAACCCCCCCAAAAAAGCTCCAAAATCAGAAACTGGACCCCAAAAAAAACCCAAAAAAAAAGGCCTAAAATCAGGGATTGTGCCCCACAAAATGAGAGACTGGACCCCCCAAAAAAACTCCAAAAAAGGCCAAAAATCAGGGATTAAGCCCCACAAAATGAGAGACTGGACCCCCCAAAAAAACCCCCAAAAAACAGACCCAAAATCAGGGATTGTGCCCCCCAAAATCAGAGACTGGACCCCAAAAAAAACCCAAAATAAAAGGCCCAAAATCAGGGATTGTGCCCCCCAAAATGAGAGACTGGTCCCCTCCAAAAAATACCCCCAAAAAATACCCCAAAATCAGGGATTGTGCCCCACAAAATGAGAGACTGGACCCCAAAAAAACCCCCAAAATCAGGGATTTAACCTCTCAAAAAACCCCAAAATTAGAAAGTGAACCCCCAAAAAAACCCCAAAATCAGGAACTGAATGCCAAAAATCCCAAACTCAGAGACTGAAACCTCCCAAAAAAACCCAAAATCAGGGATTAAAACCCGCAAAAAAACCCAAAATCAGAAACTGAACCCCCCCAAAAAACCCAAAATCAGGGATGGAACACCCAAAAACCCCAAAATCAGGAATTTAACACCCAAAAAAAACCCCCAAATCAGGGATTGAACTCCCTAAACAACCCCAAAATCAGAAACTGAACCCCCAAAAAAACCAAACAACCCCAAAAATCAGGGATTGAACCCCCCAAAAAACCCAAAAACCCCAAACCCCCCCAAATTTAGGGATGGAACCCTTAAAAAAACCCCACAAAACCCCAAAACAACCCCAAAAAAAAAACAAATCAGGGATTGAACCCCCCAAAAAAAACCCCAAAAATCAGTGATAGAACCCCAAAAAACCCAGGAAACCCCAAAATCAAATCCCTTGGGGTTGAATCCCTCAAAACTGGGGATTCAACCCCAAAACCAGGGGCTCCCCTGCACGTTTGGGGGTACCCCAATAATTGTGGGGAGGTTTGAGGCAGTTTAGGGGAGCGTCCCCCAAAGTTTTGGGGTAAAATCCCGGGATTTGGGGTCACTCACCGGCTTTGGGGACGCCACACTTGAAACATTTCTCACGGCGCTTGAAGTTCTGCACCCCACACTGGGAACCCCAAAAATGTCAGAGCCCAAAAACGTCACAGCCCCAAAACTGCTGCACCCCAAAAGTGTCACACCCCAAAACTGCTGCACCCCAAATCCACTGCACCCCCAAATATCACACCCCAAAAGTGTCACACCCCAAAAGTGTCACACCCCAAAAATGTCACAACCCGAGTTTGTCACACCCCAAAACTTCCAAACCCCAAAACTGCCCTGGATCCCCCACCCAAACCCACCCCTCCCAGAGCACCCCAAAAATGCAGCACCCCAAAAATGCAGCACCCCAAAAATACAGCACCCCAAAACCTCTCAAGCTGTCCAGGACCTCTCCAAAACTCCTCAGGATCTCCCCAAAATCCTTTCAGGACCCCCCAGTGCTCTCCCAGTGTCCCCCAATGCCCCCCAATGCCTCCCAGTGTCCCCCAGTCCCTCCCAGTGCCACCCAGTCCCTCCCAGTGCCACCCAGTCCCTCCCAGTGTCCCCAATGCCCTCCCAGTGTCCCCCAGTGTCCCCCAGTGTCCCCCAATGCCCTCCCCAGTGCCCCCCCAATGCTCTTCCAGTCCCTCCCAGTGCCCTCCCAGTCTCCCCCAGTGCCCCCCAGTCCCTCCCAGTGCCACCCAGTCCTTCCCAGTGTCTCCCAATGCCTGCCCAGTGTCCCCCAGTGCCCTCCCAGTGGCCCCCATTACCACCCAGTGCTCTCCCAGTGCCCTCCCAGTGTCCCCAGTGCCCTCCCAGTGTCCCCCAATGCCCCCCAATTCCCTCCCAGTGCCCCCCAGTCCTTCCCAGTGTCCCCCAATGCGCTCCCAGTGCCACCCAGTGCACCCCAATGCCCTCCCAGTGTCCCCAGTGCCCTCCCAGTGTCCCCCAATGCCCCCCAATGCCCTCCCAGTGCCACCCAGTCCTTCCCAGTGTCCCCCAATGCCCTTCCAGTCCTTCCCAGTGCCACCCAGTGCACCCCAATGCACTCCCAGTGTCCCCCAGTGCCACCCCACTGCCTCCCAGTGCCCCCCAATGCCCTCCCAATGTCCCCCAGTGCCCCCCCACTGCCTCCCAGTGCCCCCCAGTGCCCCCCAGTGTCCCCCTAATGCCCTTCCAGTCTCTCCCAGTGTCCCCCAGTGCCTACCAGTGCCCCCCAAAGCCCTCCCAGTGGCCCCCAGTGCCCCCCAATGCCCTCCCAGTATCCCCCAGTCCTTCCCAGTGTCCCCCAATGCCCTTCCAATCCTTCCCAGTGCCACCCAGTGCCCCCCAATGCCCTCCCAGTGTCCCCCAATGCGCTCCCAGTGCCACCCAGTGCACCCCAATGCCCTCCCAGTGTCCCCCAATGCCTCCCAATTCCCTCCCAGTGCCCCCCAGTCCTTCCCAGTGCCCCCCAATGCCCTCCCAGTCCTTCCCAGAGCCTTCCAGTGCCCTCCCAATGACCCCCAGTCCCTCCCAGTACCCCCCAGTGCCCCCCAGTGCTCTCCCAGCGCCCCCCAGTGCCCTCCCAGTGCCCCTCACCTTGGCACAGAGCCAGTCCTCGTTGATTTTGGGTTTGGGGTCGCTGTAGTGCAGGGACACGCGGTGCCCCAGCAGGGTCAGCCCGGCCTAAGGGGGGCACAGGGGGGTCAGGGGGGGCACAGGGTGACCCAGCCTGGCCCAGGGGGGGCACCAGGACACAAATCTGGGGGGCACCCGGACTGGAATTGGGGGGCAGCAAGGTTTGAGGTGGGGACACAAGGGCTTGTCCCACAAGGGGCACCAGGGCTGGAATTTAGGGACACTTGGGGGGCATCAGGACACAAATCTGGGGGGCACCTGGGGGGCACCAGGACACAAATCTGGGGGGCATCAGGACACAAATCTGGAGGGCACCAGGGTGTGAATCTGGGGGGCACTTGGGGGGCACCAGGGTGTGAATCTGGGTGGCACTTGGGGGGCACCAGGACACAAATCTGGGGGGCACCTGGGGGGCACCAGGGCGTGAATCTGGGGGGCACCTGGGGGGCATCAAGACACAAATCTGGGAGGCACCTGGGGGGCACCAGGGTGTGAATCTGGGGGGCACCTGGGGGGCACCAGGGTGTGAATCTGGGGGGCACCTGGGGGGCACCAGGGTGTGAATCTGGGGGGCATCTGGGGGGCACCAAGGCTGGAACTGGGGGCACCAGGGTTGGAATTTAGGGACACCTGGGGGGCATCAGGACACAAATCTGGGGGACACCTGGGGGGCACCAGGGTGTGAATCTGGGGGGCACCTGGGGGGCACCAAGGCTGGAATTGGGGGGCACCAGGGTTGGAATTCAGGGACACCAGGGGGGCACCAGGACACAAAGCAGGGGGGCACCTGGGGGGGCACAAGAACACAAATCTGGGGGGACACCTGGGGGGCATCAGGACGCAAATCTGGGGGACACCAGGGTGTGAATCTGGGGGACACCTGGGGGGGCACAAGAACACAAATCTGAGGGGGCCCCAGGGGACCCCCAAACTGTAAACCAGGGCAGTGCCATGGCTGGAATTTTGGGACACCAGGACTCGTTTTGAGGGGCACCAGGGGGGCACCAGGGCAGGAATTTGGGGGTGCCAAGGCTGGAATTCAGGGGGGGCACCAGGAGCCGTTCTGAGGGGCAGCAGAGGTCGTCCCAGGTGGCACCAGCAGCTGTACTGGGAACACTGGGACACGCATGAGGCCTCTGTGCCCATCCCTGACTGCGGGGACACGGCCACCAGTACGGACCAGTATGGACCAGTATAGACCAGTAGAGACTGGTACGGACCAGTACGGACCAGTACAGACCAGTACAAACCAGTACACACCAGCACCATCCCATTAACCCTGTCCCCACCCCTCCTCTCCCCCACCTGCTCTGCCCCACCCATATTTGCCCCTCCCCCACCTGTTGGCCCCACTCCCATTGGCCCCTCCCCCTTTTCATTGGCTCCTCCCCCTCCTCCTGTTGGCCCCTCCCTCTTTCCATTGGCTCCTCCCTCTCCCACTTTCTCCTCCCCACCTATTGGCCCCTCCCCCTTTTCATTTGCTCCTCCTCCACCTGTTGGCCCCTCCCCCTTTTCATTGGCTCCTCCCCTACCTGTTGCCCCCCCTTTTCATTGGCTCCTCCCCCTCCCATTTGCTCTTCCTCAATCTATTGGCTCCTCCCCCTTTTCATTGGCTCCTCCCCTTTTCATTGGCCCCTCCCTCTTTTCATTGGCCCCTCCCTCTTTTCATTGGCCCCTCCCCCTCCTATTGGCCCCTCCCCCTTTTCATTAGCCCCTCTCTCTTTTGATTCCCCCCCACCTGTTGGCAAGGCCCTCACCCCTCCCCCTTTTTATTGGCCCCTCCCTCTTTCCATTGGCCCCTCCCCCACCTGTTGGCCCCTCCCCCTTCTCGTCGGCCCCTCCCCCACCTGGTTGGCCTCCATCCACCTGGCCGCCTCCTGCACGTGATGGAATTCCACGAAGGCGAATCCACGGCTCTGACCTGGAATGGGCCACGGGGGAGGGGGGCATGGGGGGCACCCATGGGTGCTCTGGGACCCCCTGGGGTGGGGTGGGTGGGGGAGGGGGGGGACGGACGGACAGGGCACCCAGGGACCCGCTGGGGTAAGGGCAGGGCACCCATGGGTGGTGTTGGAACCCCCCCGGGGGACCCCCAAGGTGAAGCCTATGGGTGCTCCTGGTGCCCTTCCAGAACCTGGGTGCGACCTGAGCTGGGCTGGCACCCCTGGGTGCCCCTGAACCTGAGCTCAGCACCCCTGGGTGCTCCTGGGGAGGGATCTAGGGACAGGTCTGGCACCCCTGGGTGCCTCTAAAGCTGAGCTCAGCACCCCTGGGTGCTCCTGGGGAGGGGGCTGGCACCCCTGGGTGCCCCTAAAGCTGGGCTCAGCACCCCTGGGTGCTCCTGAGGACGGGGCTGGCACCCCTGGGTGCCCCTTAGGCTGAATGTGGGGACAGGTCTGGCATCCCTGGCTTTGGATCTGGCACCCCTGGGTGCCCCCCGAGGCTGGCACAGCACCCCTGGGTGCTCCTGAAGAAGGGACAAGCACCCCTGGGTGCTCCTAAGAAAGGAAAAGCACCCCTGGGTGCTCCTAAGGGTAAAAAGAGCACCTGTGGGTGTTCCCTGATGACAAGAATGGCACCCCTGGGTGCCCCTCGAATGGGTTCAACAGCCCTGGGTGCCCCCTGAGCCTGGTGCAGCACCCCTGGGTGCTCCTGAGAAGGGGACAAGCACCCCTGGGTGCCCCTAAAGAGGAAACTGACACCCCTGGGTGCCCCTATGGAGGAGATCAGCACCCCTGGGTGCTCCTGAGGAAGGGACAGACACCTCTGGGTGCCCCTAGAGATGGAACTGGCACCCCTGGGTGCCCCTAGGGAGGGGACAGGCAGTCCTGGGTGTTCCCAAAGACAGGATGGGCACCCCTGGGTGCTCCCTAAAGACAAACCCGGCACCCCTGGGTGCCCCTGGGGAAACGATGAGCACCCCTGGGTGCTCCTGGGGAGGGGACAGGCACCCCTGGGTGCCCCTGGGGAATGGTACCAGCACCCCTGGGTGCCCCTGGGAATGGGATCAGCGGCCCTGGTGCCCTTCCAGTCCGGTGCAGCACCCCTGGGTGCCCCTAGAGATGGGACCAGCACCCCTGGGTGCCCCCTAAGCCTGGCAGAAACATCCCTGGGTGCCCCTAGGGAGGGGACAGGCACCCCTGGGTGCCCCTAGAGATGACATCGGCACCCCTGGGTGCCCCTTGGGAGAGGACCAGCACCCCTGGGTGCTCCTAGAGAGGGGACAGGCACCCCTGGGTGCCCCTGGGGATGGGACCAGCACCCCTGGGTGCTCCCAAAAAGACACACGGACCTCTCGGTGCTTCTGAGAACAGGATCAGCACCCCTGGGTGCTCCTATCGAGGGGACAGGCACCCCTGGGTGCCCCCTGAGTCTGGTACAGCACCCCTGGGTGCCCCCTGAGTCTGGTACAGCACCCCTGGGTGCCCCTGGGGATGGGACCAGCACCCCTGGGTGCTCCTAAGAAGAAGGACCAGCACCCCTGGGTGCTCGTAGGAATGGGATCAGCAGCCCTGGTACCCTTTGAGGTCAGTCCAGCACCCCTGGGTGCCCCCTAAGCCTGCCAGAAGCACCCCTGGGTGCTTCTGAAGATGACACTGGCACCCCTGGGTGCTCCTAAAGATGGAACCAGAACCTGAGGGAGCTCATTGGGAGGGACAGAAACCCCTAGGGAGGGGACAGACACCCCTGGGTGCCCTTAGGGAGGGGACAGACACCCCTGGGTGCCCCTGGGGATGGAACCAGCACCCCTGGGTGCCCCCTAAGGAACAGGACCACCCCGCCTGGGTGCCCCCTGGCATGGGCAGGGCAGGGACCCTCCTCCCTCCAAGGGACCCGGATGTCAGGGTGCCCCCCACCCTAAAGAGAGCCCAGGGGAAGGGCCCAGGTGAGGGGGAGGGGCCCAGGTGAGCAGGGGAGGGGCCCAGGTCAGACTCACCTGAGGATTTGTTGCGCATCAGCCGCACCTCACGGGGCTGCACCCCCTGGGCCTGCAGCTGTGCCCGGATCTGTGGGGACACGGGGACACAGGGGCATGGGGACACCGTGACACAGCACCTGGGGCACAGGACAGCACCCGCAGGGACATGGGGACAACACCCATGGGGACACAGGGACATGGGGACACCGTGACACAGCAGCTGGGGCACAGGACAGCACCCACAGGGACATGGGGACACAGGGACATGGGGACACCGTGACACAGCACCTGGGGCACAGGACAGCACCCACAGGGACATGGGGACAACACCCATGGGGACACAGGGACATGGGGACACAGGGAAACGTCACCTGGGGCATGGGGACATGGGGACACAGGACAGCACCCACAGGGACATGGGGACACACCGGAACATGGCCACATCACCTGGGACACCAGGTCAGGGCCTGGAGAGGACATGGGGACATCATGGCAGGGGGCGGGACCACAGCAAAGAGGGGTGGGGCCATCCAAGGAAGGGGGCGGGGCATCCTAAATTGGGGCGGGGCTATGTTAGGTGGGGCGGGGCCATGCAAGAAGTCAGAAGTGCCACCACGGCAGGGGGCAGGGCCATGATGAAGAGGGGTGGGGACATCTGAGCTAGGGGGGTGGGGTCATCCCAACCAGGGGGCGTGGCCATCCCAGAAGGGATGCCACAGCAAAGGGGGGTGGGGCCATCCCAGCTAGGGGGTGGAGCCATCTCAGAAGTGAGATGAGCCATTGCAGAAGGGGGCGGGGCCATGATGAAAAGGGGTGGGGCCATCCCAGATGGGAGCAGGGCCACCATGGCAGGGGGCGGAGCCACAGCAAGGAGGGGTGGGGCCATCCCAGAAGAGAGTGGTGCCATCCTGGCAGGGGGCGGAGCCACAGCAAAAGGGGGTGGGGCCATCAGAGAAGAGAGCAGGGCCATCCTGGCAGGGGGCGGAGCCACAGCACAGAGGGGTGGGGCCATCCCATCTAGTGGGCGGAGCCATCTCAGAAGTGAGACCTGATATGGCTACAGGGGGCGGGGCCATGATGAAGAGGTGGTGGTGCCATCATGGCGGGGGGGGCGGAGCATTGTGGATAGGGGCGGGGCTATCTCTGGAGGGGGCGTGGCCTCGGCAGGGGCGGGGCTCACGTCGTTCTCGGTGGCCGCCTGGGGCAGCATGCGCAGCATGACGATGGTGCTGGCCCGCGGCTCCTCCTCGGCGCCCTCCCGGTAATCCTGGTCCCGGTAATCGCCGTCAGCGCCGAACGGCAGCGCCGGGGGCTCCCGGGGAGGCTCCCGGGGCGGCTCCCGCTTCCGGGGAGGCTCCGTGCTCTCGTAGGAACCCTGGAACAGGGGAGGGAGCCACTGAGGTTTTGTATTTTCTGTACTAAAAAATAATAACTGCCAAAAAAAACCACTGCGTTTAACCTGCAATCATAAAGAAAACTTCCAAAATTAAATAAAACCTCAAATTATAAATGTATAATTTACATAAAAGCAAATAATATCATATAAGAAGAACCTTATAGTTTAAAGTTTTATAATAGTACATACATAGAACAAAAGTTTTTAAAATAAAAGTTAGTCCCTGTTCCTCACCTTCTTCATCTTAAACTTAAACAATGCTTCAAAATTAGGCAAAAAAATTTATATTACAAATCACAGTTAGGTGCTGAATTAGAAATATGAACAATTCAAGTATGGTTTTTTAATTCAACAGGTTATCCTTAAAAGATCTTGTAAAAATTAATTTTATTATGTTTATATATATTAAAATTTATATAATTTTAAAAAAATAACAATATATTTTATAATATTTATAATTACAAATATTATTTATAAAATTTAATATATATTACTTAGTAATTTATAAATTTTATAAATGTTTAGAAATTATTTATAAATTTTATAAATTTTATAAGTTTTTATAAATTATTTATAAATTTTAAAATTTTTATTTATAATTTTAATTATTCAATTATTTACTATATTATATATAATTAATATAATATTTAATTATTTATATTTATATAATTACTTAAGGTACACTTACATATTTTGTATTATTTCCTTACTGCTAGTTACATTTGGTTAGTTATTCTATTTATATATTTATCATACTTTTACCTCATTTCACCAAAACACCACAAAAATCACAGCTTATAAAACCACAACACACATAAAAACCAACAAACATCTCAACCCAAACAACAAACACCATCTCACCCATTGAACAAAATAAAAATAAAACTCAGCACCCACCTGAGACCCCTCCCCAGCTCCCCACACGCACCTGAGGGGGGGTCCCGGCATTGGGGGGTCCCTCGGGGGGTCCCCCATAACCTCTGTAGTCCATGTCGCGATAGTCGTGATCCCGCTGGGTACGGGAGCCGTCCTCGGAGGGGGGAGGGGCACCCCCGTAACGCCCCGTGCGGTCCCCACGGCCACCCCTGGGAGGGGGGGTCAGGGTCAGTGGGGCCCAGAGCTCTGGGGGTCCCCAAAATCTGGAGCCCAAATCCTGGAGCCCAAATCCTGGGCCTTAAATCTGCATCCCAAATCTAGACCCCAAATCTGCACAACAAATCTGGACCCCAAATCCTGGAGCCCAAATCCTGGGCCTTAAATCTGCATCCCAAATCTAGACCCCAAATCTGCACAACAAATCCTGGAGCCCAAACTAGGACCCCAAATCTGGACCCTAAATCTGGATCCCAAATCCTGCACCTTAAATCCTGGACTCCAAACCTGCACCCCAAATCTGGACCTCAAATCTGCACAACAAATCCTGGACCTCAAATCTGCATCCCAAATCTACACCTTAAATCCTGGACCCCAAATCTGCACCTCAAATCTGCACAACAAATCCTGACCCCAAATCTGCATCCCAAATCTGCACCTTAAATCCTGGACCCCAAACCTGCACCCCAAATCTGGACCCCAAATGGTTCTTTTCACCCTCCGGGGTCCCCCCAAACTCCCCTGTGCCCTCAGTAGTCCCCAAATGTCCCCTCACCTCCCCATGGGATCCCCAAATGCCCCGAGGTGCCCCCAAATGTCCCCTGACCTCCCCAAAATACTGAATTCATACTGAATTCTATTTGATGGAGGTCTTCAACAGCTGCCCAGATGTTCCCACCCCCCAACCCGATCCCGAGTTTTGGGGATCCCCAGGTCCCCCCCTCACCTGCGCTCGTACTCCATGGTGCCAGCACCTGTGAGGGCAGCAACCGCTGAGACTGGGAGGAACTGGGGGGTTACTGGGATGGACTGGGTTCAATGGGAAGAGACCTGAATGACCTGGAAAAGTACCGGGATGGACTGGGAGGAACGGCTGGAATATTTTATGGCAAACTGGGAAGGCCCAAAGGGGAACAAGGGGGAAATGAAGGTGGAACTGGGATGAACTGGGAACCACTGGGCCCTGTGCAGGGGAGGAGGAGCAGACACGACCACCCTCATACCCCGCCCTAATTAGTATGCAAGTACACGCCCTCTAATTAACATACAATGCCACACCCCTTAATTAGCATTAAAAATCCAGCCCCGGTTCCCGCTCTCACACCCCCTCCCTCACAAACTGCACCAGGAGTTCTGTTCAGCCCCGCCCCTCCCGGTCAGCCCCGCCCCTCCCGGTCGGCTCCTCCCCTCCCGGTCGGCTCCTCCTCTCCCCTCAGACCCCTCCCCATCCCGGCCGGGCCCGTCCCGCCCCTCACGGCCGTCCTGACCTTCCCCGGCGCCGCCGCCGCCGCCGCTCCCCGGCACCAAAATGGCGGCGCCGCTCCCGCTCCGCCGGGCCCGTCCCGCGCGCCCGCCCTCGCCGGGGTTCCATTGGTCGATGATCCCGTCAGTCAAAAAACACCGCGTTCTTATTGGTTCTTGCTGTAGAGTGGGCGGTGCAGCCTTACGGCTGGCTATGATTGGCTGCAGAGAAAAAGTGGGCGGGATCATACTGAGTGAAGGGGGCGGGACAACGTAAGCGCAGCGCTATGATTGGCCGTTCAGCGCGAGGGCGGGACGAAACGTCAATGCGAGGTTGCGATTGGCCGGGTTGAGCGGAAGAGGCGAGGCGAAGCGGCGGGGCAAGATGGCGGCGCTGTGGCGGGCGCTGCGGGCGCTGCGGGCGCTGCCCGCCGGGGCTCGGGGCCGCTCGGCGGGGTCGCCCGGGGCCGTGGCGCTGCCGCGGCCGCTCGGGGCCGATGCGCACGAGGAGGAGCCGATGTTGGTGGCACAGAGGAAGGTGAGCGGCCAAGGGCAAAGCGGGAGGGGCGGGGCGGGGTTTGTGTGCGGATTGTGGATGGGCGTGGTCTGTTGAGGGGGCGTGGCTTTAGGCGGGGCCACTCTTGGGTGGGGTTTAATGTACATGACTGGAAAGGGGCGTGGTTTAGTTGGAATGGGCGTGGTGTATATGTTGTAGGCGGGGCTTTGAGAGTTTTGTGGGACCGGGAAGGGGCGTGGCTTCGTGGGCGGGGCCTCATGTGGGGCGGGGCTTCACCCTGCTCAGGTGATTGTTTGCCTGTAAAGGGGTGTGGCCTGGAGGGGGCGTGACCTGGGCTTAAATAGGACTGGGGACACACCTGGGGACCGCGGGTGTGGTTCAGGGAAGGGCGTGGCCAGGAAAGGGCGTGGCCAATGTTGGGATTGAGGACGGGGACACACCTGGGGTCGGGGCTCAGGTGGCTCCTTTGGCCCAGTGCTCCTGAGGAGGGGCTGGGGCACACCTGGGAGTCCTGGAGGAGAGGCTGGGATACACCTGGGGGTACCTGGGCGGGGCAGGGGATTCACACGACCCTCCCCACACAGAACCCCGACTATCACGGCTTCTCAGCTGACCCCGAGGCCGACGTGCTGAACATGCGCGCCGCCTTCCTGGCCGGCATCTCCATCGCCATCGTCCTGGGCTCCGTCTTCGTCCATTACCTGCCCGACTACGGGTCCGTGATTGGGGGGGGTCTCACCTAGGAAACCCCTCACGGTAAAGGGGGGAGGGAGAGAGCCCCAAAGGGAGCTTGTATTTGAGAGTTGCTCCATAGCTTCCGTACGTTTTTGGGGTTTATAGGGTTTTTTTGGGGAGTCTGTGAGTGTTGTAGGGTCTCCTGAGAGTTCTACAGGAGCAAATTCCAAGGGAATTTGGGGGCCAACAAGACCCCTTGTACAGCCTACAGGGATTTCTAATAATTCTTTGGGGGGTTTTGGGGTCTAGACGGCCCTTGGCAGCTCTGGGGGTGTCTATAGGAGCCCATGGGGGATCCAGGAGAGGATTTAGGGGACCACAGAGCCCTGTGGGGGCATATAGGAGGCTGAGGGGGGGTTAGGGTGGACTCCTAAATCCTGGGAGGTGTATGGGGACCTATAGGGACCCCTGGTCCTTTGAGGAGGGACGAATTTGGACACCTGGCCGGGGGTTTGGGATGTCCCCATGGATCCCCGAGGTGTGGGGCTCACCTGTCCATCCCCTCCCCCCGCAGGCTGCAGCAGTGGGCGCGGCGCGAGGCCGAGATCCTGGTGCGGGAGCGGGAGCGCTGTGGGGAGCCCCTGCTCACCTCCAACTACTACGACCCCAAGCGCCTCCCCCTGCCCCCCCCGGAGTGACCCTCGGACCCTCAGCCGCTCCCCCGGAGTGACCCCGGACCCCGGTGTTGGTTTGTGAATAAAGTTCTGGGTCCCCCCCCGACTCCTGTGCCTTTTATTTTGGGGGAGGAACCAGAAACTTCATCTCCCAGCGAACCCCTGCGGGTCCATGACGTCACAGGACAGCGACACCATGCGGAAATGGCGCTCTGGCCCCCGCGGCCTCTCCTGTGTGCTCAAGAGACTGCATCTCCCAGCGCACCTTGCGGCTCTGTGACGTCACCAGGCAGCGACACCATGCGGAAATGGCGCCCTGGTCCCCACGGCCCCTCCCATGTTTCCCTGTAGCTCCCCACAGCCCCTATGGGGCCCCCCATGGCCCCCTACAGCCACTCAAGCCCCACATAGCCTACGAGTGAGCCCGTCTAGGGCTCTGGAGACCCCCGAGGCTCCCCACGCTCCTCCTGGGCTGCCGCATACCCCCCGTCGGTCCCCTATAGCCCCCTCAGGTTCTCCCCACGCCCCTGCGTGAAGCCCTTTGTGGCTCTGGGGAACCCCCTTAGGCTTCCTGCGTTTCTTCGGAGGCCTTTATTTAAATTTTTCTATACAGATCTACAAAGTTGTGCAATCCCGGATGACACTACGTAAAGTCTTCCGCCGTTTCCTGTGGGTTCTTTAAGCGCTTCTACGAGGCTCTGATCGGCCCCTATAACCCCCGAAAAAACCCCACTTGAGTCCCTATAGCTCCCCAAGGGCCTCTAAAGCTCCCAGACCCCCCCGTACACATCCATAGCCCCCCGCACTCCGCCCTTTTCAGCCCCGTGTCCCCTCTCGGCCGCCGTCTGGGCGGCGCGCGCCGTGCCGTATCACGAGGCTGCGCAAGGGGCGCGGCCTTCCTCATCCGGGGCTCTGCGGCAGGAAAAGAGGCGTGGCCAGCCGGGGCGCGCCCGCCCAATCCTCGCGTCGGGTGAGGCGGGCAGGAAGGGGGGCGGGCGGTGGCGGGAGGAGACAACCAATGAGAGCGCGGTGCCGGGCGCGGCCGACCAATGGGAGAGCGCGGGGGGCGGGGCCTAGCGCGCGCAGGGAGGGGGCGGCGGGTGGCAGCGGCCGCGGCCGCCATCTTGTCGCGGAGGAGCCGAGCGGAGCGGGCGGGACCCGGCGGCGGGGCCTGGACAGCGACATTGGTGCGGGGCCGGCGGCGAGCCCGGGGCTCTTTGGGGGCTGCCCTGGGTTGCAGGGGCGCGGGGAGGCGGCTCTGGGGCCGGCCAGTGCGGCCCCGCCTTGCGGGAGCCTGCGCCGGGCCTGAAGGGGCCGGGGGGAAGCCGTGAGGGGGAACCGCCCCCCCCCCCACCACACCGGGACCCTCAGGATGGGGAGCGCGGGTGGAACCGCGACCCCCGCTCGGGGACTCCCGGGGATGGGGACCCCCCTGGGTGGGACCCCCGGGGATGGGGAACCCGCCTCGGTTAATGGGGAAGCCCCGCAAGGGAGGCCCCGGAGGCGGGATCGCCCCGGGATGGGACCCCCGGGACCCCCCGGTGCTGGGAGCGCTCTCAGGGGCGGGGGGCGGTGCCGTGCCTGGGTCTGGGGGTGCTGGTGTGGTCTGATGTCCCCCAGTGCCACCTCGCTGTCCCCAAGTGTCCCTCCCCACCCTTCTGTGTGTCCCTCCATCCCTGCGTGTCGCCCTGCCCGTCCCCGGTGTCACTGGGGCGGTGACAACCAATGGGACAGCGCGGGGGCTGTCGCACCTGGTGGCCCCGCCCGTGACCCCATTCAGCCGGTGTCACCGTCTGTGTCACCTGTAGTCACCCTCCCTGTCCCCGCTGTCACCTGGTGTCACCCTGCATCACCCTCTCCATCCCTCCTGTCTCTCACTGCCACTTCCGGTGTCACCTGGTGTCACCTCCAGCATCATCCCCTGTCCCTGGTGTCACCTCTCGTCACTTTATGGGTCGCTGCGTCCTGTTCAGTGCCACCCCTGTGTGTCAGCCCCTGCTCTTGGTGACCTCAGGGCACCACAAATGTCCCCTCTTGCCCCCAGCATCTCCCAGTGTCCCTGCTGTCCCCAGCACTGTCCCCGTGTGACCCTGACTGGCTTCTGTCCCTGTCCCCAAATGTCCAGTTCGCTGCTGTCCCTGGATGTCCCCAGATGTGCCCTGACCCCATCCTTGTCCCCAGATGTCCAGCTCCCCTCTGCCCATGGATGTCCCCACCCTCTCTTTGTCCCTGTGTGTCCCCTGACCTGTCCTTGTCTCCAGGTGTCCCCAGCTGTCCCTTGATGTGTCCCTATCCCCATGTGTCCCCTGAGTGTCTCTGTCCCCAGCCGTCCCCTGACCTGTCCCCAGATATCCCCTGACCTGTCTCCCAACTGTCCTTGTCTCCAGCTGTCCCCAGCTGCCCCTGATGTCCCTGACTGTCCCCAGCTGTCCCTGATGTCCCTGACTGTCCCCAGCTGCCCCTGATGTCCCTGTCCCCAGCTGCCCCTCATGTCCCTGACTGTCCCCAGCTGTCCCTGATGTCCCTGTCCCCAGCTGTCCCTCATGTCCCTGACTGTCCCCAGATGTCCCAGCTGTCCCTGATGTCCCTGTCCCTGTCCCCAGATGTCCAGCTCCCCGCTGTCGAAGAAGCGCCGCGTCTCTGGGTCAGAGCCACCGACGGGCTCCAGCCGTGCCCCTGCCCCCGCCGTGTCCCCGAGCGTCACCCCCGCCAACGTGAGTGCCACCAACCCCCCCGAGTGCCACCAACCCATCCTGAGTGCCACCAACCCATCTTGAGTGCCACCAACCCGCCCTGAGTGCCACCAACCCGCCCTGAGTGCCACCAACCCATCCTGAATGCCACCAACGCCCCCTGAGTGCCACCAACCCACCCCGAGTGCCACCAACTCACCCCTGAGTGCCACCAACTCCTCCTGAGTGCCACCATCCTCCCCTGAGTGCCACTGTCCCATCCTGAGTGGCACTGTCCCCCCCGAGTGCCACCAATCCATCCTGAGTGCCACCAACCCGCCCTGAGTGCCACCATCCCCTCCTGAGTGCCACCGACCCATCCTGAGTGCCACCGACCCATCCTGAGTGCCACTGTCCCGTCCTGAGTGCCACCATCCCCCCGAGTGCCACCAACCCCCCCCGAGTGCCACCGACCCATCCTGAGTGCCACCAACCCCATCCTGAGTGCCACTGTCCCATCCTGAGTGCCACCGTCCCCCCTGAGTGCCACTGTCCCATCCTGAGTGCCACCAACCCCCCCTGAGTGCCACCAATGCCCCCTGAGTGCCACCAACCCATCCTGAGTGCCACCAACCCCCCCCGAGTGCCACCAACCCACCCCTGAGTGCCGCCAATGCCCCCTGAGTGCCACCAACCCATCCTGAGTGCCACCAACCCCATCCTGAGTGCCACCAACCCATCCTGAGTGCCACCGACCCATCCTGAGTGCCACCAACCCCCCCTGAGTGCCACCATCCCCTCCTGAGTGCCACCAACCCCTCGGGGACCCTGGACCACCCACAGGGGCTTTGTCACTCTCTGGGCAGCCCCTGGTGTCATTGTCACCTCAGAGCTGCTGCTGGGGGCGTGGTGTCACCTGGTGTCACCTGTGGGTCTTGGGGCTGTCCCTCGATGTCCCCTTACTCTGCTCAGGGTCATTTCCTGTTCCTCTTTCTCTTGGGGGTGGCATTTGTCCCCAAATGGGCGGTGTCACCCACAAGGTGTCACCTGTGGGTCTTGGTGGTGGCACATGTCCCTTAATGTCCCCTCAGTCCATTCAGGGTCACTTTATTAACAATGCTTTGGTGACAATTATTGTCCTTTGCTGTCCCTCTCTTTGTCCTGAGGGTGACATTTGTCCCCCAGGTCCCCAATGTCCCCTCAACAATGTCCCCTCAACAATGTCCCCTCAACAATGCCACCGTGCCATCCCTGCTGTCACCCCGTCCCAGGGTGTCACAGCACCCGTTGGCACCCTCAGTGTCCCTGTGGTGACACCGCTGTCCCCTCTGTCCCCTGGTGGCACCGCTGGCCCCTCAGTGTCCCCGTGGTGACACCGCTGTCCCCTGTGTCCCCAGGGAATGGCGAAGAACGGGGCCGAGGCCGAGATCGATGAGGGGCTCTACTCCCGCCAGCTGTGAGTGAGGGGGACATGGGGGGGACATTTTGGGGTCCCCAGGGGCGTTTTGGGGTCCCCAAGGGATTTGGGATCTCCACAGACTCGGGGGGCTCCCTGTGGAGTGGGCGAGTCCTGGTAGTTTGGGGTTTCCCCCATGGATTTGGGGTTTCCCCATGGATTTGGGGTTTCCCATGGATTTGGGGTTTCCCCATAGTTTGAGATTTCCCCATGGATTTGGGGTTTCCCCATGGATTTGGGGTTTCCCCATAATTTGAGGTTCCCCCATGGATTTGGGGTTTCCCCATAGTTTGAGGTTTCCCATGGATTTGGGGTTTCCTCATAGTTTGGGGTTTCCCCATGGATTTGGGGCTTCTCCACAGTTTGAGGTTCCTCATGGGTTTGGGGTTTCGCCATGGATTTGGGGTTTCCCCCATGGATTTGAGGTTCCCCCATGGATTTGGGATTTCCCTATGGATTTGGGGTTTCCCTATGGATTTGGGGTTTCCCATGGATTTGGGGTTTCCCCATGGGTTTGAGGTTTCCCATGGATTTGGGGTTTCCCCATGGATTTACATTTCCCCATGGGTTTGGGGTTTCCCCATGGATTTGGGGTTTCCTCCTGAAATTTGGAGTTTCCCCATAGTTTGGGGTTTGCTCTATGGCTTGTGAGGTCCCCATGGATTTGGGGACATCCCATAAATAGGAATTTTCTTGTGAATTTGGGAATTTTTATAAATTTAAAGCATGAAATGGGATCTGCCTGAATTGGGGTCTTACAGCCTTGAGGGGTTTCCTTGGGACTTTTGGGTTCCCGTTGAGATTTTTGGGATTTCATTGAGATTTTTGGGTTTCCCATTGAGTTCTTTGGGATTTCATGGAGATTTTTGGGTTTCCCGTTGAGTTCTTTAGGATCCCATTGAGATTTTCGGGTTCCCATTGAGTTCTTTGGGATTTCATGGAGATTTTTGGGTTTCCCATTGAGTTCTTTGGGTTTCCCGTTGAGTTCTTTAGGATCCCATGGAGATTTTTGGGTTCCCATTGAGATTTTTGGGTTTCCCATTGAGTTCTTTGGGATTTCATGGAGATTTTCGGGTTTCCCATTGAGTTCTTTAGGATCCCATGGAGATTTTTGGGTTCCCATTGAGTTCTTTGGGTTCCCATGGAGATTTTTGGGTTCCTGTTGAGTTCTTTGGGATCTCACTGAGATTTTTGGTTTCCCATTGAGTTCTTTGGGATTTCATTGAGATTTTTGGGTTTCCCATGGAGATTTTTGGGTTCCCGTTGAGTTCTTTGGGATCCCATGTAGATCTTTGGGTTCCTGTTGAGTTCTTTGGGATCCCATGGAGATTTTTGAGTTCCCATTGAGTTTCTTGAGATCCCACTGAGATTTTTGGGTTCCCAATGACTTTTTTGCTGTCCCATTGAGATTTTTGGGTTCCCATTGAGTTCTTTGGGATCCCATGGAGATTTTTGGGTTCCCGTTGGGTTCTTTGGGATCTCATTGAGATTTTTGGGTTCCCGTTGAGTTCTTTAGGATCCCATTGAGATTTTTGGGTTCCCGTTGGGTTCTTTGGGATCCCATGGAGATTTTTGGGTTCCCGTTGGGTTCTTTGGGTTCCCATTGAGTTCTTTAGGATCCCATGGAGATTTTTGGGTTCCCATTGAGTTTTTTGGGTTCCCGTTGGGTTCTTTGGGATTTCATGGAGATTTTTGGGTTCCCGTTGGGTTCTTTGGGATCTCGTTGAGATTTTTGGGTTTCCCATTGAGTTTCTTGAGATCCCACTGAGATTTTTGGGTTCCCAATGACTTTTTTGGGATTTCATTGAGATTTTTGGGTTCCCATTGAGTTCTTTAGGATCCCATTGAGATTTTTGGGTTCCCGTTGGGTTCTTTGGGATCCCATGGAGATTTTTGGGTTCCCGTTGGGTTCTTTGTGCTCCCATTGAGATTTTTGGGTTCCCGTTGGGTTCTTTGGGATCCCATTGAGTTCCTTGAGACCCCACTGAGATTTTTGCTGTCCCAATGAAGTTTTGGGTTTTTTTCCTTTTGACTTGAACTGAGGAGACTTCCTCCAACCTTACCGAATTCCCCGTGACTTCTGAGTTCCCATTTCATGTTTTTTGGGTTCCCATTGAGATTTTTGGGTTCCCGTTGGGTTCTTTGGGATCTCATTGAGATTTTTGGGTTCCCATTGAGTTCTTTGGGATCCCATGGAGATTTTTGGGTTCCCGTTGGGTTCTTTGGGATGTCATTGAGATTTTTGGGTTTCCCGTTGAGTTCCTTGGGATCTCATTGAGTTCTTTGGGTTCCCATTGAGTTCTTTGGGTTCCCATGGAGATTTTTGGGTTCCTGTTGAGTTCTTTGGGATCTCACTGAGAATTTTGGGTTTCCCATGGAAACCCATGATCCTCATGGAGATTTTTGGGTTTCCCATTGAGTTCTTTGGGATCTCATTGAGATTTTTGGGTTCCCAATGACTTTTTTGGGATTTCATTGAGATTTTTGGCTTCCTGTTGGGTTCTTTGGGATCTCATTGAGATTTTTGGGTTCCCAATGACTTTTTTGGGATTTCATTGAGATTTTTGGCTTCCTGTTGGGTTCTTTGGGATCTCATTGAGATTTTTGGGTTCCCATTGAGTTCTTTAGGATCCTATGGAGATTATTGGGTTCCCATTGAGTTCTTTGGGGTTCCCATGGATATTTTCGGGGTTTTTCCCCCAGGTACGTGCTGGGCCACGAGGCCATGAAGCGCATGCAGACCTCCAACGTTCTGGTGTCGGGGCTGCGGGGCCTGGGCGTGGAGGTGGCCAAGAACCTGGTGCTGGGGGGGGTCAAATCTGTCACCCTGCACGACCCCCACCCCGCAGCCTGGGCCGACCTGGCCTCCCAGGTGGGTCCCTGGTTGGGCTTTCCTGGGCTTTTTTGGGGGTTTTTTATTGTTTTTTTTTTATCCCGAATTGTTGTTAATTTGCCGCGTTTGGGTGGCGGAGTTTCTTGTGGGCGTGAGGGGATTTTGGAGGGAGGTTTATTTGGGGTGGTTTTGGGGGCATTTTGGGGGGTTTGTTGGGGTTTTGGGGTGGTTTGGGGGATTTTGGGGGGTTTGTTGGGGTTTTGGGGCTATTTGGAGGGGTTTTGGGGGTGCTTTGGGGTGTTCTTAAGGAGGTTTGGAGGGGTTTGGGAGGTGTTTGGGGATGTTTTTGGGGTTGTTTTTGGGGCTGTTTTGGGGTTGTTTTTGGGGTTGTTTTGGGGTTGTTTTTGGGGCTGTTCTGGGGGTTTTTTTGGGGCTGTTTTGGGATTGTTTTGAGGATGTTTTAGGGATCTTTTTGGGGTTGTTTTGGGGATGTTTTTGAGGTCTTTTTGGGGTCCTTTTGGGGCTGCTTAGGGGTTTCTGACCCCCACTCTCCCCAGTTCTACCTGCGGGAGGAGGACATGGGGTGTTTTGGGGGATGTTTCTGGGGATGATTTTGGGGTTGTTTTGGGGATGTTTCTGGGGATGATTTTGGGGTTGTTTTGGGGATTTTTTGGGATTGTTTTGGGGATGTTTTTGGGTTCCTGACCCCTCATCCCCCCCAGTTCTACCTGCGGGAGGAGGACGTGGGGCGCAGCCGGGCCGAGGCGACGCTGCCGCGCTTGGCCGAGCTCAACTCCTACGTGGCCGTGAGCAGCACCCGGGAGCCGCTGTCCAAGGAGCTGCTGGGCACATTCCAGGTAACCTGGCACAGGTGTGCCCACCTGGGCACAGGGGTAACCCTCAGCTAGCTGTGCCCACCTGGGTACTGATGTAACCCACTCAGACACGTGTGCCCACCTGGGCACAGGGGTGACCCCACGTGTGCCCCCTCAGGCAGGTGTGCCCACCTGGGTACAGGTGTAACTCACAGGTGTGCCCACCTGGGCACAGGTGTTAGCTTCAGACAGGTGTGCCCACCTGGGGGCACAGGGGTGTCCTCTCAGATATGCCCACCTGGGCACAGGGGTAACCCCCAGGTGTGCCCCCTCAGACAGGTGTGCCCACCTGGGTACAGGGGTAACCCCCAGGTGTAACCCTCAGACAGGTGTGCCCACCTGGGCACAGGGGTAACCCCCAGGTGTGCCCCCTCAGACAGGTGTGCCCACCTGGGTACAGGTGTTAGCCTCAGACAGGTGTGCCCACCTGGGTACAGGGGTGTCCTCTCAGATATGCCCACCTGGGCACAGGGGTAACTCTCAGGTGTGCCCACCTGGGTACGGGTGTAACCCCCTCAGACAGGTGTGCCCACCTGGGGGCCAGGTGGCCCAGGTAATCCAGGTGGGTGGCCCAGGTGAGCATTCAGGTGAGTGCCCAGGTGGGTGCTCAGATTTCCCAGGTTAGTGCCCAGCTGGGTGCCCAGGTGAGTTCCCAGGTGAGTGCCCAGGTGAGTGCCCATGTGAGTGCCCAGGTGAGTACCCAGGTGAGCACCCAGGTGAATACCCAAGTGTGTGCCCAGGTGAGCGCCCAGGTAAATGCCCAGGTGAACACCCAGATGAGCACCCAGGTGAATACCCAGGTGTGTGCCCAGGTGAATACCCAGGTGTGTGCCCAGGTGAGTGAACACCCAGGTGAGTGTCCAGGTGAGCACCCAGGTGAGTATCCAGGTTTGTGCCCAGGTGAGCACCCAGGTGAATACCTGGGTGTGTGCCCAGGTGAATGCCCAGGTGAGCACTCAGGTGAGTGCCCAGGTGTGTGCCCAGATTCCCCAGGTGAGCACCCAGATAAGTGCCCAGGTGGGTGCCCAGATTCCCCAGCTGGGTGCCCAGGTGAGTGCCCAGGTGAGCACCCAGGTGAGCTCCCAGGTGTGTGCCCAGGTGTGTACCCAGGTAAATACCCAGATAAATGCCCAGGTGTGCACCCAGGTGCGTGCCCAGGTGCATGCCCAGGTGAGCACCCAGGTGAGTTCCCAGGTGAATACCCAGGTGGGTGCCCAGGTGGGTGCCCAGGTGGGTGCCCAGATTCCCCAGGTGAGTGCCCAGGTGTGTGCCCAGGTAAATGCCCAGGTGAGCACCCAGGTGAGTTCCCAGGTGAATACCCAGGTGGGTGCCCAGGTAAATGCCCAGGTGTGTGCCCAGGTAAATGCCCAAGTGAGCACCCAGGTAAATGCCCAGGTGAGCACCCAGGTAAATGCCCAGGTGTGTGCCCAGGTGAGCACCCAGGTAAATGCCCAGGTGCATGCCCAGGTGAGCACCCAGGTAAATGCCCAGGTGTGTGCCCAGGTGAGCACCCAGGTGCCCTGTCCCACAGGTGGTGGTGCTGACCAACTCCCCGCTGGAGGAGCAGCTCTGGGTGGGCGATTTCTGCCACAGCCACGGCATCAAACTGGTGGTGGCCGACACGCGCGGGCTCTTCGGGTGAGGGGCACCCCCACCTGGGGGCGTTTGGGTCCCTTTTGGGGTGGGTCCCTTTTGGGGTCCCTTTTGGGGTGGGTTCTTTTAGGGTGCATCCCTTTTAGGGTGGGTCTCATTTGGGGTGGATTCCTCTTGGGGTGGGTCTGTTTTGGGGTAGGCTCCTTTTGGGGTGGGTCCCTTTTGGGCTGGGTCCTTTTTGGGCTGGGTTCTTTTAGGGTGCATCCCTTTTAGGGTGGGTCCTTTTGGGGTCCCTTTTAGGGTGGATCCCTTTTTGGGCTGGGTCCCTTTTAGGGTGGGGTTAGGGTTAGGGTTAGGGTTAGGTCCCTTTTGGGCTGGGTCCCTTTTGGGCTGGGTCCTTCTGGGGTGGGTCCTTTTTGGGGTGGGTTCTTTTGGGGTGGATCTCTTTTGGGATGGGTCTCTTTTGGGGTGGGTCCCTTTTGGGGTGCATCCCTTTTGGGGTGGGTTTCTTTTGGGATGAGTCTTTTTTGGGGTGTGTCTTTTCTGGGGGGTCCCTTTTGGGGTGGGTTCTTTTCTGGTGGGTTCTTTCAGGGTGCTTCCCTTTTGGGGTGGGTCTCTTTTGGGGTGCATCCCTTTTGGGGTGGGTCCCTTTTTGGGGTGGGTTTCCTTTGGGGTAGGATCCTTTTGGGGTGGGTCCCTTTTGGGGTGGGTTCTTTCAGGGTGCATCCCTTTTAGGGTGGGTCCCTTTTAGGGTGCATCCCTTTTAGGGTGGGTCCCTTTTGGGGTGGGTCCATTTTGGGCTGGGTTCTTTTAGGGTGGATCTCTTTTGGGGTGGGTCCCTTTTAGGGTGGGTTTCTTTTGGGATGAGTCTCTTTTGGGTTGTGTATTTTCTGGGGGGTCCCTTTTGGGGTGGGTTCTTTTAGGGTGCATCCCTTTTGGGGTGGGTCCCTTTTGGGATGGGTCCCTTTTGGGGTGCATCCCTTTTAGGGTGGGTCTCATTTGGGGTGGGTCCTTTTGGGGTGGGTTCTTTTAGGGTGCATCCCTTTTAGGGTGGATCTCTTTTGGGATGGGTCTCTTTTGGGGTGGGGTTAGGGTTAGGGTTAGGGTTAGGTCCCTTTTGGGCTGGGTCCCTTTTGGGGTGGGTCCCTTTTGGGCTGGGTCCTTTTTGGGGTGGGTTCTTTTAGGGTGCATCCCTTTTAGGGTGGGTCTCTTTTGGGGTGGGTCCCTTTTGGGATGGGTCTCTTTTGGGGTGGGTCCCTTTTGGGGTGGGTCCTTTTTTGGTGGGTCCCTTTTGGGGTGGGTTCTTTTAAGGTGCATCCCTTTTAGGGTGGATCTCTTTTGGGGTGGATTCCTCTTGGGGTGGGTCCCTCTTGGGGTGGGTCTCTTTTGGGATGGGTCCCTTTTGGGGTGGCCTCCTTTTGGGGTGGGTCCTTTTTGGGGGAAATTTTGAGGTGGATCCATGTTGGGGTGGGATTTTTAGCAGAGTTTCTTTCTGAGGGGGATTTTTAGGGGATTCTTTTCTCGTCTGGGATTTTTGGGGTGGGATTTTGGGCCAGATCCTTTTTGGGATGGGGATTTTAGGCTGGATTCCTTTAGGACAGGATTTTTAGGGGGGTTCCTTTTTTGGGAGGGAGGATTTTAGGACGTTCCTTTTTAGGGTGAGATTTCAAATTGGGATTTTTGAGGGGGGCATTTTAGGACAAATCCCTTTTAGGGGGGGAGGAATTGGAGGAATTTTTAGGGGATTCTTTTCTGGGATTGCACTTTTAGGGTGGGGATTTTGGGCTGGATCCCTTTTGGGGTTCAGCACTGACCCCTTTCCCCCCTCACAGGCAGCTGTTCTGTGACTTTGGGGACGACATGGTGGTGACAGACCCCAACGGGGAGCAGCCCCTCAGTGCCATGGTGTCCATGGTCACCAAGGTACAGGGAGGGGACAGCTCAGGGGTGTCCCCAGGGCTGCAGGGAGGGGACAGCTCAGGGGTGTCCCCAGGGGTACAGGGAGGGGACAGCTCAGGGGTGTCCCCACACGCCTGTCCTGGGGACTTTTGGGGTGTCCTGGTCCCCTCTGCACCCTTTGTGTTCCCCTGTGTCCCCTTATGTCCCCCAAGGGCATTCCTGGGTGTCCCTGTGTCCCCCCTGTGTCCCCTCACACTGTCCCGTGTCCCCAGCGCTGTCCTGGGGAGGTCCCTTGATGTCCCCCCCATGTCCCCTCACACTGTCCCATGTCCCCAGCGCTGTCCTGAGGAGGTCCCTGGGTGTCCCCTCCATGTCCCCTGACTCTGTCCCATGTCCCCAGCGCTGTCCTGGGGAGGTCCCTTGATGTCCCCCCCATGTCCCCTGACTGTCCCATGTCCCCAGCACTGTCCTGGGGAGGTTCCTGGGTGTCCCCCCTGTGTCCCCAGTGCTGTCCTGGGGAGGTCCCTTGGTGTCCCCTCCATGTCCCGACTCTGTCCCATGTCCCCAGGGCTGTCCTGGCGAGGTCCCTTGGTGTCCCCTCCATGTCCCCTCACACTGTCCCATGTCCCCAGGGCTGTCCTGGCGAGGTTCCTTGGTGTCCCCCCTGTGTCCCCAGTGCTGTCCTGGGGAGGTTCCTGGGTGTCCCCCCTGTGTCCCCAGCGCTGTCCTGGGGAGGTTCCTTGGTGTCCCCCCTGTGTCCCCTGATTCTGTCCTGTGTCCCCAGCGCTGTCCTGAGGAGGTCCCTGGGTGTCCCCTCCATGTCCCCTGACTCTGTCCCATGTCCCCAGGGCTGTCCTGGGGAGGTTCCTGGGTGTCCCCCCTGTGTCCCCAGCACTGTCCTGGGGAGGTCCCTTGGTGTCCCCCCCATGTCCCCTGACTGTCCCATGTCCCCAGGGCTGTCCTGGGGATGTCCCTTGGTGTCCCCCCCTGTGTCCCCTGACTGTCCCATGTCCCCAGGGCTGTCCTGGGGAGGTCACCTGCCTGGACGAGGCGCGTCACGGCTTCGAGACGGGCGACTTTGTCACCTTCACGGAGGTGGAGGGGATGGAGGAGCTGAACCGCTGCGGGCCCGTGGAGATCCGGGTGCTGGGTGAGCCCTGCTTGGGGGGGCCTCACCTGGGGGCCCTTTTTGGGGTCTCTGAGGCACCTGGGACTGTTTTTAGGGGGTCTCTGAGGTACATTGGGATCCTTTTGGGGGTCTCTGAGGCATCTGGGGTTCCTTTTTGGGATCTTGGAGGCACCTGGAGCTGTGCTGGGGATGTGTCTGAGGCACCTGGGATCCTTTTTGGGGTCTCTGAGGCACCTGGGACTGTTCTTAGGGGGTCTCTGAGGTACATTGGGGTCCTTTTTGGGGTCACTCAGGTACCTGGGGGTGTCCTTAGGGGGTCTCTGAGGCACCTGGAGCTGTGCTGGGGATGTGTCTGAGGCACCTGGGATCCTTTTTGGGGTGTCTGAGGCACCTGGGACTGTTCTTAGGGGGTCTCTGAGGTACATTGGGGTCCTTTTTGGGGTCACTCAGGTACCTGGGGGTGTCCTTAGGGGGTCTCTGAGGCACCTGGAGCTGTGCTGGGGATGTGTCTGAGGCACCTGGGATCCTTTTTGGGGTCTCTGAGGCACCTGGGGGTCCTTTTTTGGGGTGCCTAAGGCACCTGGGGGTTCTTTTTGGGGTGTCTGAGGTACCTGGGACTGTTCTTAGGGGGTCTCTGAGGTACATTGGGGTCCTTTTTTGGGGTGCCTAAGGTACCTGGGGTTCCTTTTTGGGGTCTCTCAGTCACCTGGGGCTGTCCTTAGGGAATCTCTCAGGCACCTGGGGCCATTCTTGGGGTGTCTGGGTTCCTTTTTTGGGGTGCCCCAGACACCTGGGTCCCTTTTTCGGGGTGCCCCGGTGACACCCCCGTGTCCCCAGGGCCGTACACGTTCAGCATTGGGGACACCAGCGGCTACGGGGACTACGTGCGGGGTGGCATCGTCACCCAGGTCAAGATGCCCAAGCACATCCACTTCGTGAGTGGCACTGGGAGGGACTGGGGGGCACTGGGAGGCACTGGGAGGCACTGGGAGGGCACTGGGGGGGCACTGGGAGGGCACTGGGAGGGATTGGGGGGCACTGGGAGGGCACTGGGAGGGATTGGGGGACACTGGGAGGGATTGGGGGACACTGGGAGGGCACTGGGAGGGACTGAGGGGCACTGGGAGGGATTTGGGGGCACTGAGAGAGCACTGGGTGGCACTGGGAGGGACTGAGGGGGCACTGGGAGGGCACTGGGAGGGACTGGGGGGCACTGGGAGGGCACTGGGGGGCTACTGGGTTATACTGGGTTATACTGAGCTATACTGGGTTGTACTGGATTGTATGGGCCTGTGCTGGGTTTTACTGGTGTATACTGGGTTATACTGGGCTCTATAGGGTTATAGGAAGTTATACTGGGCTATACTGGGCTATACTGGGCTATAGGGTTTTATACTGGGTTATACTGGATTATACTGGGCTATAGGGGTTTATACTGGGCTGTGCTGGTTTATACTGGGTTATACTCAGCTATACTGGGTTATACTGGATTATACTGGGCTATATGGGTTTATACTGGGCTGTGCTGGTTTATACTGGTTTCTATTCAGCTATACTGGGTTGTACTGGATTATACTGGGCTATACTGGTCTATAGGGGTTTATACTGGGCTATACTGGGTTGTACTGGGCTGTATTGGGTTATGTTGCATTGTATTGGATTATATTGACTTGTACTGGGTTATACTGAATTATACTGGGTGCTGTTGGGTTATACTGGATTGTACTGGGTAGCATTGGCTTATACTGGGCTCTACTGGTTTATACTGGTTTACATTGGGCTATACTGGGTTATACTGGTTTATACTGGTTTACACTGGTGCGTTTTCCCCAGAAACGGTTGCGGGACGCCCTGCCAGGGTACCAAGGTGTACTGGTTTATACTGGGCTATACTGGGTTATACTGGTTTATAGTGGACTATACTGGTTTATATTGGGTTATGCTGGGCTGTAGGGGCTATACTGGGCTATACTGGTTTATACTGGTTTACACTGGTGTGTTTTCCCCAGAAACGGTTGCGGGACGCGCTGGCCGAGCCCGAGATGATGGTGACGGATTTTGGGAAGGCCGAGAGGCCCTCGATGCTGCACTGGGCGTGGCAGGGCCTGCACCGCTTCCTGCAGCAGCACGGCCGCGCCCCACGGCCCCGCCACCAGGTGGGGACACCGGGGGGGACACCGGGGACACCGGGGGGACAGCAGGGTGTGGGGACGTTGGGGACATGGAGGCCACCATGACACACGGTGTTCCTGGGGCCCTGGCACCAGCTGGTGACACTGGTGATGTTGAGGGACATGGAGGCCACCATGACCTGCCCCAACACAGTGTCCCTGGGGCCTTGTCACTGGTGGCACTGGGGACATTGAGGGTGTTGGGGACAAGAGGTCACCATGATCTGTCCCATCATGGCCACCTCCAGATGGTGACACTGGGGACATTGAGGGTGTTGGGGACAAGAGGTCACCATGCTCTGTCCCATCATGGCCACCTCCAGGTGGTGACACTGGGGACATTGAGGGTGTTGGGGACAAGAGGTCCCCATGACCTGCCCCAGCAGTGTCCCTGGGGCCCTGTCACCAGCTGGTGACTCTGGGGACATTGAGGGTGTTGGGGATATGGAGGCCACCATGTCCTGCCCCATCATGGCCACCTGCAGCTGGTGACACGGGGGACATTCACAGTGTTGGGGACATGGAGGCCACCATGACCTGCCCCAGCACAGTGTCCCTGGGGCCTTGTCACTGGTGGCACTGGGGACATTGAGGGTGTTTGGGGACATGGAGGTCCCCATGACCCAGCACAGTGTCCCTGGGGCCCTGGTGATGCTGGGGACATTGATGGTGTTGGGGACAAGAGGTCATCATGACCTGCCCCAACATGGCCACCTGCAGCTGGTGACACTGGGGACATTGAGGGTGTTGGGGACAAGAGGTCACCATGATCTGTCCCATCATGGCCACCTCCAGATGGTGACACTGGGGACATTGAGGGTGTTGGGGATATGGAGGCCATCATGTCCTGCCCCATCATGGCCACCTGCAGCTGGTGGCACTGGGGACATTGAGGGTGTTTGGGATATGGAGGCCACCATGACCTGTCCCATCATGACCACCCCCAGGTTGTGACAGTGGGGACATTGAGGGTGTTGGGAACATGGAGGTCACTGGGGCCCCACCAGAATTTGGGGACATCAGAGGGCTTGGGGGTGTTTGGGGCTTGGAGGGACATTGGGGACATGAAGCCACTGCACCAACAGGGACCCCCACCACGGTCCCCTTATCTCTTGGGGACACTGGTGACCTCATTTGGGGCTGTCACAGATGGTGGAGTGGCCTTTGGGGACTCTGAGGCCATGGAGGCCACCAAGCCCTGCTCGTGGGCCATGCCCAGCAGCACGTCCCTGTCCTTGTCCCCATCAGGGTGACGCAGCCGAGGTGGTGGCCCTGACCAAGGAGGTGGCGGCGGGGGCCGAGCTGGACGAGGAGCTTGTGCGGGAATTGGCCTTCCAGGCCACCGGCGACCTGGCCCCGGTCAACGCCTTCATCGGTGGCCTGGCCGCGCAGGAGGTCATGAAGGTACCGTGTCCCCGTGTCCCCAAGGCCACCTGGGGCTGCTGGCCCTGTGTGTCGCAGCCGGAGCCGCTCAGCTGGCCCTGCCTGGGGTACCAGACTTGGTGTGCCCTGGTGTCCCCTGGGTCACTGTGGTGTCCCTAAGGTGCTCACTGGGGTTCCCTCGAGGTCGCTGCCTTGTCCTTGTCCTGTCCCTGACGTGTCCCAGGGTCCCAGCCCTGTCCCTGACATGTCACTTGAGATGTCCCTGGTGTGTTCCCCAGAATTTCCCTGTCCCTGATACTTCCCTGGCTGTCCCTGCCATGTCCCTGTGCTGTCCCCAATGTTTCCCCAGGCTGTCCCTGTCCCTGACATATCCCAGGGCTGTTTGTGATGTGTCCCTGACTGTCCCCAGGCTGTCCCTGTCCCTGACTGTCCCCAAGCTGTCCCTGTCCCTGACATGTCCCCGGGCTGTCCCTGTCCCTTACTGTCCCTGATGTGTCCCTGGGCTGTCCCTGTCCCTGACTGTCCCCGGGCTCTCCCTGTCCCTGACGTGTCCCCAGGCTGTCCCGGTCCCTGACTGTCCCCAGGCTGTCCCTATCCCTGACTGTCCCTGATGTGTCCCTGGGCTGTCCCTGTCCCCAGGCTGTCCCTGTCCCTGACTGTCCCCAGGCTGTCCCTATCCCTGACTGTCCCCAGGCTGTCCCTGTCCCTGACTGTCCCCAGGCTGTCCCTGTCCCTGACGTGTCCCCGGGCTGTCCCTGTCCCCCAGGCCGTGTCAGGGAAGTTCACGCCCATCACGCAGTGGCTTTACTTCGACGCGCTCGAGTGTCTGCCCGAGGAGAACCGCGACACGCTGCTCACCGAGGAGCAGTGCCGGCCGGTGAGGGGACACGGGGACACCTGGGGACACACCTGGGGACACCTGGGGGCTGGGGGACATGGGGACACCTGGGGACACCTGAAGGGGCTGGGAGACACCTGAGGAGCAGTGCCGGCCGGTGAGGGGACATGGGGACACCTGGGGACACACCTGGGGGACACCTGAAGGGGCTGGGAGACACCAGAGGAGCATTACTAGCTGATAAGGGAGATGGGGAGATTTGGGGACACCTGTAGGGGCTGGGGGACACTGGGGACACTTGGGGGACACCTGAGGAGAGCCGCGACACGCTGCTCACCGAGGAGCAGTGCCGGCCGGTGAGGGGACATGGGGACACCTGGGGACACCTGGGGGACACCTGAAGGGGCTGGGAGACACCTGAGGAGCAGTGCCGGCCGGTGAGGGGACATGGGGACACCTGGGGACACACCTGGGGGACACCTGAAGGGGCTGGGAGACACCTGAGGAGCATTACCAGCTGGTAAGGGAGATGGGGACATTTGGGGACACCTGTAGGGGCTGGGGGACACTGGGGACACTTGGGGGACACCTGAGGAGAACTGCAACACACTGCTCACCGAGGAGCAGTGCCAGCTGAAGGGGACATGGGGACACCTGGGGACACGTGGGGGACACCTGGAGGGGCTGGGAGACACCTGAGGAGCAGTGCCAGCCAGTGAGGGGACACCTGAGGGACATTCATGGGGGCTAAGGGACACATGAGGAGAACTGCAGTGGGGGACACCAGGGGGGCTGCAGGTGTCACCCCTGGGTGCTGTCATCTTTGGGGGGACATTGCTTAGGGGGGATCCCCATTGGTCACCCCGTTGGGGACAGCAGGTGGTGGCCACCCAGCACCCGTGGGTGGTCATTCCGTGAGGACACAGCCGTGGCTGCTGTCACCCCCGAGTGCCCGTGGTGGCTCTGCAGCCGCGGGGGTGTCCCCTGGCAGGTGACACAGCCAGGTGACGCCGGTGTCGCGTCGTCCCCAGCGCAACAGCCGCTACGACGGGCAGATCGCCGTGTTCGGGGCCGAGCTGCAGGCCAAGCTGGGCGCCCAGAAGTACTTTGTGGTCAGTGTCCCCAATGTCCCCAATGTCCTCAAGTGTCCCCACCCACGTTCTCCATCGTCCCCGAGTCTCCTGTGTTGTCACCTCTTCCTCAAACGTCACCAAATTTCCCTTCGTGGATTTACCAAGCGTCGCCTCTCCCACACGCACGTCCCCAGCTCTCCTGGGCCACCCTAAGTGTCCCCATGTGTCCCTTAGGTGTCCCTTGGTGTCCTCACACGTTTCCTGATTGTTCCTTCAAGTCATCTCTATGTCCTCAATGTCCCTTGTGTCCCCATGCCCTGATTGCCCCAGAATGTCCCCTCACCCCTATCCCTTTCTCACCCTCTGTTCCCAACCCCCTGGGCCACCTCCTGCTGTGTCCCCACACATCCCCACATGTCCCCAACCCCACAGGCCACCTCCTGCTCTGTCCCCACACGTCCCCAACCCCATGGGCCACCTCTGGCTGTGTCCCCACATGTCCCCAACCCTGTGGGCCACCTTGTGCTCTGTCCCCACACATCCTCACATGTCCCCAATCCCACAGGCCATGTCCTGCTGTGTCCCCACATGTCCCCAATCCCACAGGCCACCTCCTGCTGTGTCCCCATGTCTTCACTTCTGCCCACACACGTCCCCACATGTCCCCAACCCCACAGGCCACCTCCTGCTCTGTCCCCACATGTCCCCAACCCCATGGGGCATCTCGTGCTGTGTCCCCACATGTCCCCAGCCCTGTGGGCCACCTCGTGGCTCTGTCCCCACATGTCCCCAGCCCTGTGGGCCACCTCCTGCTCTGTTCCCACACATCCTCACATGTCCCCAACCCCACAGGCCATGTCCTGCTGTGTCCCCGCATGTCTTCACTTCTGCCCGTACGTGTCCCCACATGTCCCCAACCCCATGGGCCACCTCGTGCTTTGTCCCCACATGTCCCCAACCCTGTGGGCCACCTCCTGCTCTGTCCACACATGTCTTCGCTTCTGTCCACACATGTCCCCACATGTCCCCAACCCCCTGGGCCACCTCGTGCTTTGTCCCCGCATGTCCCCAGCCCTGTGGGCCACCTCGTGGCTCTGTCCCCACGTGTCCCCAACCCCATGGGCCACCTCGTGGCTCTGTCCCCACATGTCCCCAGCCCTGTGGGCCACCTCGTGGCTCTGTCCCCACGTGTCCCCACGTGTCCCTGCCAGGTGGGGGCGGGGGCCATCGGCTGCGAGCTGCTCAAGAACTTCGCCATGGTGGGCCTGGGCTGCGGCCCCGAGGGCAGCGTCACCGTCACCGACATGGACACCATCGAGAAGTCCAACCTCAACCGCCAGTTCCTCTTCCGGCCGTGGGACGTCACGGTGAGGGCTGGGAGTGACCCAAGGGTTGGCCAACGTTGGGAGGGAGGAGTTGGGGGGACAATGAGGGGCAGAGTTTGGGGGGTCTGGAGAGGCAGAGCCGGGGGTGCGTTGGGTGGCCACCCTTAAGATGGTGCCATTGAGTTGGCCAAGGTCAACATTGAGTTTCATGCTTGGTGTCAAGGATTGAGTTTTGTGCTCAACGTCAGCGGTTGAGTGTCATACTCAATGTCAACACTTGAGTTTTTCAACCAATGGCAACGGTTGAGTTTCATGCTCAACATCAACAGTTGAGTTTCTTGGCCAATATGAATGATCGAGTTTTGCGCTCGATGCCAGGAGTTGAGTTTCTTTGGTCAATGTCAACATTTGGTTTTTCTGGTTAATATCAATGACAGCTTTGTACTCAATGTCAACAGTGGAGTTTCTTGGCCAATGCCAATGGTTGAGTTTCTTGGCCAACGTCAACTTTGTACTCAACGTCAACAGTTGAGTTTCTTGGCCAACATCAATGATTGAATTTTGTTCTCAACGTCAACTGTTGAGTTTCTTGACCAACATCAATGGTTGAATTTTGTGCTCAACGTCAACAGTTGAGTTTCTTGGCCAATGTCAACGATTGAATTTTGTGCTCAACATCAACGGTTGAGTTTCTTGACCAACGCCAATAGTTGAGTTTCATGGCCAACATCAACGATTGAATTTTCTACTCAACGTCAACAGTTGAGTTTCTTGGCCAACATCAATGATTGAATTTTGTGCTCAACGTCAACAGTTGAGTTTCATGGCCAACATCAATGATTGAATTTTGTGCTCAACGTCAACAGTTGAGTTTCTTGACCAACATCAATGGTTGAATTTTGTGCTCAACGTCAACAGTTGAGTTTCTTGACCAACGTCACCGATTGAGTTCCCGAGCTGTGTCAATGCATTAGGAAAGGGGCGTGGCCTACCAGGGCGTGTCCCGAGGGGCGGGGCTCACCTCCCGGCTGTTCCCCGCCCACAGAAGCTGAAGTCCGAGCGGGCGGCGGCGGCGGCGCGGGAGATGAACCCGGCGCTGCGCGTCAGCAGCCGCACCGACCGCGTGGGCCCCGACACCGAGCGCGTCTACGACGACGACTTCTTCGAGGGGCTGGACGGCGTGGCCAACGCGCTGGACAACGTGGACGCGCGTGAGCACGGCGGGCTGGGGGCCACAGGGAGCTTGGGGGGGCTCTGGGGACCCTTTGGGGGGCTCTGGGGACCCTTGGGGGGCTGGAGAGACCCTTAGGGGGTTATGGGGATCCTTGGGGAGCTACATGGACCCTTGGGGGGTATGGGGACCTTTGGGGGGTTATGGGGATCCTTGGGGGGCTGGAGAGACCCTTAGGGGGCTATGGGGACCCTTTGGGGGGGCTGTGGGGACCCTTTGGGGGGGCTGTGGGGAGCCTTGGGGGGCTGGAGAGACCCTTGAGGGGCTATGGGGATGCTTGGGGGGCTACACGGACCCTTGGGGGGTATGGGGACCTTTGGGGGGTTATGGGGATCCTTGGAGAGCTGGAGAGACCCTTTGGGGGTCCCTCTTGGGGGGCTATGGGGACCTTTGGGGGGCTGGGGGCCACAGAGAGCTCGGGGGGGCTGGAGGGACCCTTGGGGGGCTATGGGGACCTTTGGGGTGCTGAAGGGACCCTTGGGGGGGCTCTGGGGACACTCAGGGGGCTACAGGGACCCTTGGGGGGTATGGGGATCATTGGGGGACTATGGAGACCCTTGGGGGGCTATGGGGATTCTTGGGAGGCTGCCCCATAGCCCCTGCTTGTGCCCTATATCTGAAGGTTCCCCTACAGCCCTTTGGGGTGCCCCACACCCCCTGAGCTGCCCCATAACTGCCCCACACCCCCAGGCAGGGCTGTACATGGACCGGTGCTGCATTTACCATAGGGTTTGCTATATCACCCTGCTCATGCCCCATATTTTGGGGTGCCCTAGAGCCCCTTTGGGGGTGCCCCACACTCCCTGAGCCGCCCCATAACTGCCCCCACACCCCCGGGCAGGGCTGTACCTGGTCTGGCACTGTATTTACTGTAGGGTCCCCTATATCCCTTGGTCATGCCCCATATTTCGGGGTGCCCTACAGCCCTTGGGGGTGCCCTACAGCCCCTTTGGGGTGCCCCACACCCCCTGAGCTGCCGCATAACTGCCCCACACCCCCAGGCAGGGCTGTACATGGACCAATGCTGTATTTACCATAGGGTTTGCTATATCACCCTGCTCATGCCCCATATCTAGGGGTGCCCTAGAGCCCCTTTGGGGGTGCCCCACACCCCCTGGGCTGCCCCATAACTGCCCCCACACCCCCGGGCAGGGCTGTACATGGACCAATGCCGTATTTACTGTAGGATCCCCTATATCACCTTGCTCATGCCCCATATCTAGGGGTGCCCTACAGCCCTTGGGGGTGCCCTACAGCCTCTTTAGGGTGCCCCACACCCCCTGGGCTGCCCCATAACTGCCCCACCCCCCCGGGCAGGGCTGTACATGGACCGGCGCTGCGTTTATTACCGGAAGCCGCTGCTGGAGTCGGGCACGTTGGGCACCAAGGGCAACGTGCAGGTGGTGATCCCGTTCCTGAGCGAGTCCTACAGCTCCAGCCAGGACCCCCCCGAGAAGGCCATTCCCATCTGCACCCTCAAGAACTTCCCCAACGCCATCGAGCACACGCTGCAGGTGCGTCCAGGTGTGCCCAGGCCTCTTTTGGGGGCACCTGCTGTGTCCCAGGTGGTTTTTTTGGGGGTGTTCCAGATGGTTGGGTGGTGTTTGAGGGGTGCTGGATAGCCCAGGGGTGCTGTTTTAGGGCACCCCAGAATTTGTGTTTCTTGCTTTGGGGTGTTCTGGATCTGGAGTTGAGGTTTGGGGGGGTTTTGGACGCTGGAGTTGTTGTTTTGGGGGGCGGTGGACACCGGGTTCCCTGGTTTTTGGGGCTCCTGGGTTGTGGTTTGGGGGGCTCTGAACACTTGGGTTGTGGTTTAGGGGTGTCCTGGACACTGGGGTCCCAGTTTGGGGGGATCCCAGACTCAGTGTTCCCTGGTTTTGGGGATCCTGGACACTGAAGTGCCCATTTTGGGGGGGTCTTGGACACCAGGGTTGTTTTTTGGGGGATCCCAGACTCAGTGTTCCCTGGTTTTGGAGGTTCTGGACACTTCAGTCCCCATTTTGGGGGGTTTTGGATGCCGGGTGTTGGTTTGGGGGTGTCCTGGGCACTGCAGTCCCTGTTTTGGAGGTTCTTGGGCACTGCAGTCCCCGTTTTTGGGGTGTCCTGGGCACTCCAGACCCTGTTTTGGGGTGCCCTGGGCCCTCCAGTCCCCATTTTGGAGGTTCTTGGGCACTACAGTTCCCGTTTTGGGGTGCCCTAAACACTCCAGTCCCCATTTTGGGGTGCCCTGGGCACTCCAGTCCCTGTTTTGGGGTGTCCTGAGCACTTCAGTCCCTGTTTTGGGGTGTCCTGGGCGCTCCAGTCCCTGTTTTGGGGTGTCCTGAGCACTCCAGTCCCCGTTTTGGGGTGCCCCTGGTGCCAGGACCCCCCAGTGACCCCCCCGTTTTTGCAGTGGGCTCGTGATGAGTTCGAGGGGCTCTTCAAGCAGCCGGCCGAGAACGTGAACCAGTACCTGATGTGAGTGTGGGGCACGGGCACCCCAAATCCCACAGGAGCCCCCCAAATCCCACAGGAGCCCCCCAAATCCCAATGGACCCCCCCAAATCCCAATGGACCCCCCCAAATCCCACAGGAGCCCCCCAAGGTTCTTGGAGTGGACCCTGTGACTCATTGAGAGCCCTCCTTAACTCTGTACCCCCCTTTTCCCTGGAGACCCCAAATTCCTGGAGGGGACCCTGTACCCCCATAACCCCCTGTACCCCCATAACCCCCTGTACCCCCGTAATTCCCTGCACTCCCTTTTCCCCCAGGGACCCCAAGTTCCTGGAGCGGACCCTTTACCCCTGTACCCCCATAACCCCTGTGACCCCCCCCCATAACCCCTGTACCCCCTTTCTCCCCCCAGGGACCCCAAGTTCCTGGAGCGCACCCTGCGCCTGGCGGGCACCCCTGTGACCCCCCCCATAATCCCCATAACCCCCTCTTTTCCCAGTGACCCCAAGTTCCTGGAGCGCACCCTGTGACCCCCCATTGTCACCCCTGTGACCCATTGTCACCCCTGTGACCCACTGTCACCCCCTTTCTCCCCCCAGGGACCCCAAGTTCCTGGAGCGCACGCTGCACCTGGCGGGCACCCCTGTGACCCCCCCATAATCCCCATAACCCCTGCACCCCCTTTTCCCTCCAGTGACCCCAAGTTCCTGGAGCAGACCCTGTGACCCATTGTCACCCCCTGTGACCCATTGTCACCCCCTTTCTCCCCCCAGGGACCCCAAGTTCCTGGAGCGGACCCTGCGCCTGGCAGGGACCCCTGTGACCCCCCCTATAACCCCCTGTGACCCATTGTCACCCCCCTGTGACCCATTGTCACCCCTGTGACCCATTGTCACCCCCTCTTTTCCCCAGGGACCCCAAGTTCCTGGAGCGCACCCTGCGCCTGGCAGGCACCCCTGTACCCCTTTAACCCCTGTGACCCATTGTCACCCTCTGTGACCCATTGTCACCCCTTTTCCCCCAGGGACCCCAAGTTCCTGGAGCAGACCCTGTGACCCATTGTCACCCCCTCTGACCCTCCCATAATCCCTTGCACCCCCTTTCTCCCCCCAGGGACCCCAAGTTCCTGGAGCGGACCCTGCGCCTGGCGGGCACCCGTGTCCCCCCCTAACCCCTGTGACCCATTGTCACCCCCTGTACCCCTCTTTTCCCCCAGGAACCCCAAGTTCCTGGAGCGCACGCTGTGACCCATTGTCACCCCCTGTGACCCATTGTCACCCCCTTTCTCCCCCCAGGGACCCCAAGTTCCTGGAGCAGACCCTTTACCCCTGTACCCCCATAACCCCTGTGACCCCCCCCATAACCCCTGTACCCCCTTTCTCCCCCCAGGGACCCCAAGTTCCTGGAGCACACCCTGTGACCCATTGTCACCCCCTGTGACCCATTGTCACCCTCTGTACCCCCTTTTTCCCCCAGGGACCCCAAGTTCCTGGAGCGCACCCTGTGACACCCCCCATTGTCACCCCTGTGACCCATTGTCACCCCTGTGACCCATTGTCACACCCTGTGACCCATTGTCACCCCTCTTTCCCCCCAGGGACCCCAAGTTCCTGGAGTGCACGCTGCGCCTGGCAGGCACCCCCTGTGACCCATTGTCACCCCCTCTTTTCCCAAGGACCCCAAGTTCCTGGAGCGCACCCTGTGACCCATTGTCACCCCTGTACCCCATTGTCACCCCTGTGACCCATTGTCACCCCCTCTTTTCCCCAGGGACCCCAAGTTCCTGGAGCGCACCTTGTGCCTGGTGGGCACCCCTGTGACCCCCCCATAACCCCCTGTGACCCACTGTCACCCCCTGTGACCCATTGTCACCCCTGTGACCCATTGTCACCCCTCTTTTCCCCAGGGACCCCAAATTCCTGGAGCGCACCTTGTGCCTGGTGGGCACCCCTGTGACCCATTGTCACCCCCTCTGACCCATTGTCACCTCCTGTACCCCTCTTTTCCCCAGGGACCCCAAGTTCCTGGAGCGCACGCTGTGACCCATTGTCACCCTGACCCATTGTCACCCCCTGTGACCCATTGTCACCCCCTGTACCCCCTCTTTTCCCCAGGGACCCCAAGTTCCTGGAGCGCACCCTGTGACCCCCCATTGTCACCCCTGTGACCCATTGTCACCCCCTCTTTTCCCAGGGACCCCAAGTTCCTGGAGCGCACCCTGTGACCCCCCCTATAACCCCCCTGTGACCCATTGTCACCCCCTGCACCCCATTGTCACCCCTGTGACCCATTGTCACCCCTCTTTCCCCAGGGACCCCAAGTTTCTGGAGCGCACCCTGTGACCCCCCATTGTCACCCCTGTGACCCATTGTCACCCCCTGTACCCCATTGTCACCCCTGTGACCCATTGTCACCCCCTGTGACCCATTGTCACCCCTGTGACCCATTGTCACCCCCTCTTTTCCCAGGGATCCCAAGTTCCTGGAGCGCACGCTGCGCCTGGCAGTCACCCCTGTACCCCTTTAACCCCTGTGACCCATTGTCACCCCTCTTTTCCCAGGGACCCCAAGTTCCTGGAGCGCACGCTGCGCCTGGCGGGCACCCCTGTGACCCCCCCTATAACCCCCTGTGACCCATTGTCACCCCTGTGACCCATTGTCACCCCCCTGTGACCCATTGTCACCCCTCTTTCCCCAGGGACCCCAAGTTCCTGGAGCGCACGCTGCGCCTGGCGGGGACGCAGCCGCTGGAGGTGCTGGAGGCCGTGCAGCGCAGCCTGGTCAGCGACCGGCCCCGAGCCTGGCCCGACTGCGTGGCCTGGGCCTGCCGGCACTGGCACCGCCAGTACAGCAACAACATCCGCCAGCTGCTGCACAACTTCCCCCCGGGACAGGTGGGCACCTCATAATTACCTCATTAGTCTCATTAATTACCTCATTTGCCTGGATTAATGATGCTATTAACCCCATTAGTTACCTTATTTACCTCCATTGCTTCATTTACCCCAACCTCATTTACCCCAACATCCGCCAGCTGCTGCACAACTTCCCCCCGGGACAGGTGGGCACCTCATAATTACCTCATTAGTCTCATTAATTACCTCATTTGCCTGGATTAATGATGCTATTAACCCCATTGGTTACCTTATTTACCTCCATTGCTTCATTTACCCCAACCACATTTACCCCAACATCCGCCAGCTGCTGCACAACTTCCCCCCGGGACAGGTGCGAGAGCCTTAATTCCCTCGTTAGCCTCATTAATTACATCGTTCGCCCTGATTAATTTCCCTATTAACCCCATTAGTTACCTTATTTACCCCCATTGCTTCATTTACCCCAAACACATTCACCCCAACATCCGCCAGCTGCTGCACAACTTCCCCCCGGGACAGGTGGGCACCTCATAATTACCTCATTAGCCTCATTAATTACCTCATTAGCCTGGATTAATGATGCTATTAACCCCATTAGTTACCTTGTTTACCCCAAACACATTCACCCCAACATCCGCCAGCTGCTGCACAACTTCCCCCCGGGACAGGTGGGAGAGCATTAATTACCTCGTTAGTCTAATTAATTACATCGTTCGCCCTGATTAATTACATCGTTCGCCCTGATTAATTTCCTTATTAACCCCATTAGTTACTTTATTTACCCCAATGAATTAACTCATTTACCCCAACATCCGCCAGCTGCTGCACAACTTCCCCCCGGGACAGGTGCGAGAGCATTAATTGCCTCGTTAGCCTCATTAATTACATCATTAACCCTGATTAATTGCCCCATTAGCCCTATAAGTTACCTCATTTACCCCAAACACATTTACCCCAATATCCGCCAGCTGCTGCACAACTTCCCCCCGGGACAGGTGGGAGAGCTTCATTGCCTCGTTATTTAATTAATTACCTCATTAGCCATGATTAATGATGCTATTAACCCCATTAGTTACCTTATTTACCCCCATTGCTTCATTTACCCCAACATCCGCCAGCTGCTGCACAAATTCCCCTCAGGAAAGGTGGGACTGCCTTAATTAATTTGTTTATTTAAGTAATTACATTTTTAGCCCAGATTAATTACCCCATTAACCCCATTAGTTATCTCATTTACCCCAGTCAATTACCTCATTTACCCCAACAGCCACCAGCTGCTGCACAAATTCCCCCCAGGACAGGTGGGAGTCCCTTAATGAACTCATTAACCTGATTAATTACATTGTTAGCCCTAATTAATAACCACAGTAACCTCGTTAGTTACCTCATTTACTCCAATATCTGCCAATGGCTGCACAAATGGGAGAGCCTTTGTTGCCTTGTTAATTTAATCAATTACATCATTAACCCTGATTAATTACCACATTAATTACCTTGTTTACCCCATTGCTTCGTTTACCCCAATTAATTACCTTGTTAACCCTATTAATTACTTCATTTACCCCAATTAATTGCCTTGTTAACCCTATTAATTACCTCATTTACCCCAATACCTGCCAAGACAGGGGAGCACCTCTTGATTGCCTCGTTAATCTAATTAATTACCACGTTAACCTAAACAATTGGCTCATTAACTCCAATTATTAATAGCTCATTAAGCTCAATTAATGACCTCGTTAACCCTGATTTTCTCCCCCTTTAGAAAACGAACTCGGGGACCCTGTTCTGGTCGGGGCCCAAGCGCTGCCCCCACCCCCTCGTGTTCGACCCCGACAACGTGAGTGGGGTCACCTGGGGGGGGGGGTGGGGACATCACCTGGGGGGGTGGGGACATCACCTGGGGGGTGGGGACATCACCTGGCTCACCTGTGGGGCTGGGGATGTCACCTGTGTCATTCTTTGGGCCCCACCGTCCTAAAAATCCATTTTTTGGGAGTTGTTGGGCATTGTTGGGTTCCAGTTTTTGGGTGCCACCCCCTGCCTCATGGCTACCACCCCTGCCTTGTGGGTGCCACACCTGTCCCCCATGGGTGCCCCTCTGGGTGCCACCCTTGCTCCTCTGGGTGCCAGCCCTGCACCGTGGGTGCCCCTCCATGGCGCTCTGGGTGCCACCTTCCCCCTATGGGTGCCCCTCTGGGTGCCACCTGTGCCCCGTGTCCCACAGCCCCTGCCCCTTTGGGTGCCACCTGCCCCCTATGGGTGCCACCAATCCCCTCTGGGTGCCACACGTGTCCCGCAGCCCCTGCACCTTTGGGTGCCACCTGCCCCCTATGGGTGCCCCCCATGCCCCTCTGGGTGCCACCCTTGCTCCTCTGGGTGCCAGCCCTGCACCGTGGGTGCCCCTCCATGGCGCTCTAGGTGCCACCTGCCCCCTATGGGTGCCCCTCTGGGTGCCACCCGTGCCCCGTGTCCTGCAGTCCCTGCCCCTTTGGGTGCCACCTGCCCCCTATGGGTGCCCCCCATGCCCCTCTGGGTGCCACCTGTGCCCCTGTGGGTGCCACCAATCCCCTCTGGGTGCCACACGTGTCCCGCAGCCCCTGCACCTTTGGGTGCCACCTGCCCCCCGTGTGTACCCCCAGTCCTCTCTGGGTGCCACCCATGCCCTGTGTCCCTCAGCCCATGCCCTTCTGGGTGCCACCTGTGTCCCTCTGGGTGCCACCTGTGCCCCTCTGGGTGCCCCCCAATCCCCTCCAGGTGCCACCCGTGTCCCGCAGTCCCTGCCCCTTTGGGTGTCACCTGCCCCCTATGGGTGCCCCCCATGCCCCTTTGGGTGCCACCTGTGCCCCTATGGATGCCACCTGTGCCCCTGTGGGTGCCACCTGTGCCCCTGTGGGTGCCACACCTGTCCCCTCTGGGTGCCACCTGTGCCCCTCTGGGTGCCACCCATGCCCCGTGTCCCACAGCCCCTGCACCTTTGGGTGCCACCTGCCCCCCGTGTATACCCCCAATCCCCTCTGGGTGCCACCTGTGCCCCTCTGGGTGCCACCTGTGCCCTCTGGGTGCCCTCCATGCCCCTCTGGGTGCCACCTGTGCCCCTCTGGGTGCCACCTGTGCCCGTGTCCCCCAGCCCCTGCACCTGGACTACGTGGTGGCGGCGGCGAACCTGTTTGCTCAGAGCTACGGCATCGCGGGCTCGCGGGACCGGGCGGCCGTGGCCGAGCTGCTGCGGCACGTCCGGGTGCCCCCGTTCGCGCCCAAGGCCGGCGTGCGCATCCACGTGTCCGACCAGGAGCTGCAGAGCGCCAGCGCCGCCCTGGGTACGGCACGGGGGCACTGGGAGCACTGGGAGAGGGGCTGGGGGCACTGGGAGCACTGGGAGAGGGGCTGGGGGTACTGGGAGAGGGGCTGGGGGCACTGGGAGCACTGGGAGAGGAGCTGGGGGTACTGGGAGCACTGGGACAGGGGCTGGGGGCACTGGGAGAGGAGCTGCAGAGCGCCAGCGCCGCCCTGGGTACGGGATGGGGGCACTGGGACAGGGGATGGGGGTACTGGGAGCACTGGGAGCACTGGGAGAGGGGCTGGGGGCACTGGGAGAGGGACTGGGGGCACTGGGAGAGGGGCTGGGGGCACTGGGAAAGGGACTGGGGGCACTGGGAGAACTGGGAGAGGCGCTGGGGGCACTGGGACCGGGACTGGGGACACTGGGACAGGAGCTGCAGAGCACCAGTGCTGCCCTGGGTATGGGATGGGGGCACTGGGAGCACTGGGAGAGGAGCTGGGGGCACTGGGAGCACTGGGAGAGGGACTGGGGGTACTGGGAGCACTGGGAGAGGCGCAGGGGGCACTGGGACAGGGACTGGGGGATACTGGGAGCGGGGCTGGGGGCACTGGGGAGCTGCCAATGCCACACTGGGCACAGGCTGGGGCCACTGGGGCTACTGGGGGCCTGGCAGTGCCACTGCAGGTGAGGGGCTGGGGGGGTCCCAGGTGGCAAGGGGGTGCCAGGGGAGTCCCACAGGTACCCAGGGGATGCCAAGGGAGTCCCACAGGTGCCCAGGGGGTGCCAGGGGGGTCCCACAGGTGCCCAGGGGGTGCCAGGGGGGTCCCACGTGTGTCTCCCTCCCCACAGACGACGGGCGCCTGGAGGAGCTGAAGGCGTCGCTGCCCAGCCCTGAGGAGCTCCCAGGGTTCCGGATGTTCCCCATCGACTTTGAGAAGGTGGGTGCTGCCCCCTTTGGGTGCCCCCTGCCCACCCTTGGGTGCCCCCTGCCCACCTTCACCCACCCCTGGCTGTCCCCAGGACGATGACACCAATTTCCACATGGATTTCATCGTGGCCGCCTCCAACCTGCGGGCGGAGAACTACGACATCCCCCCCGCCGACCGCCACAAGGTGGGCACTGGGAGGGACTGGGGATACTGGGGAGGGACTGGGAGACACTGGGGGGGACACTGGGAGCACTGGGGAGACACTGGGGGGGACACTGGGAGCACTGGGGAGGGACTGGAGGGTACTGGGGAGGGACTGGGAGACACTGGGGAGGGATTGGGGGGTACTGGGGGCACTGGGGAGGGACTGGGGGATACTGGGGAGGGACTGGGGAACACTGGGAGCACTGGGGGGGCACTGGGGAGGCACTGGGGAGGGACTGGGAGGTACTGGGGGCACTGGGGAGGGACTGGGGGGTACTGGGAGAGCACTGGGGAGGGACTGGGGGACACTGGGAGCACTGGGGAGGGACTGGAGGAGGGTTATTATGGGGTGCTGCAGGGTTTTTATGGGGTTTTTATGGGTGCTGGGGGGTGCTTTGGGGTATTCCAGTGGTTATTCTGAGGTGCTGTAGGGTTTTTATGGGGTTTTTATGGGTGCTGGGGGGTGCTTTGGGGTATTCCAGTGGTTATTCTGAGGTGCTGTAGGGTTTTTATGGGGTTATTATGGGTGCTGGGCGGTGTTATGGGGGTTATTATGGGGTGCTGTAAGGTTTTTATGGTGTTATTACGGGTGCTCGGTGTGCTTTGGGGTATTCCAGGGGTTATTATGGGATGCTGTAAGGTTTTTATGGGGTTATTATGGGTGCTGGGGGTACTTTAGGGTATTCCAGGGCTTATTCTGGGATGTGTGGGGCACACACAGAACCCATACAGACCCCACTGTGTCCGTGTGCCCTTTATGGTTCTGTGAGACACTCAGACTGATTTTTTAGGGCCAAACCCCCAAACCCCAAACCCTAAATCCCTTTTTTTTTTATTGGTTTTTTTTGTGTCTTTCTCCCCCCAGAGCAAACTGATCGCGGGGAAGATCATCCCGGCCATCGCCACCACCACGGCGGCCGTGGTGGGCCTGGCGTGCCTGGAGCTCTTCAAGCTGGTGCAGGGGCACCGCCGGCTGAGCTCCTACAAAAACGCCTTCCTCAACCTGGCCCTGCCCTTCGTGGGCTTCTCCGAGCCCCTCGCCTGCCCCCGCAACAAGGTGGGCACTGCCAGGGCCGGGGGGCATCGGCACCGGGGGGATTGGGGTGGCTGGGGGGCAGCAGGAGGGGGTTTGGGGTCACAGTGGGGCTGGGGGGTGTGGGGAGAGGGGGTTTGGGGTCACAGTGGGGCTGGGGGTGTGGGGAGAGGGGGTTTGGGGTGAGAATGGGGCTGGGGGTGTGGGGAGAGGGGGTTTGGGGTCACAGTGGGGCAGGGGGCGGCCGGAGGGGGTTTGGTGTCACAGTGGGGCTGGGGGGCAACAGCACTGGGGGGATTGGGGTGGCTGGGGGGTGGCCAGAGGGGGTTTGGGGCCACAGTGGGGCAGGGGTCACTTCCAGAGGGGATTTGGGGTCACAGTGGGGCTGGGGGTGTGGGGAAGGGGGATTTGGGGTCACACCAGGGCAGGGGTCACTCCCAGCAGGACCAGTGGGGCAGGGGTGACTCCCAGAGGGGATTTGGGGTCACAGTGGGGCAGGGGTCACTCCCAGCAGGGATTTGGGGTCACAGTGGGGCTGGGGGTGTGGGGAGAGGGGGTTTGGGGTCACAGTGGGGCTGGGATCACTCCCAGCAGGGATTTGGGGTCACAGTGGGGCTGGGGGTGTGGGGAAGGGGGATTTGGGGTCACAGTGGGGCTGGGGTCACTCCCAGCAGGGATTTGGGGGTCACAGTGGGGCAGGGGTCACTCCCAGCAGGGATTTGGGGTCACAGTGGGGCAGGGGTCACTCCCAGCAGGGATTTGGGGTCACAGTGGGGCAGGGGTCACTCCCAGCAGGGATTTGGGGGTCACAGTGGGGCAGGGGTCACTCCCAGCAGGGATTTGGGGTCACAGCAGGGCAGGGGTCACTCCCAGCAGGGATTTGGGGTCCCCCCCGTGGCTCTGACTGTCCCCCACCGTGTCCCCAGTACTACGAGGTGGAGTGGACGCTGTGGGACCGGTTCGAGGTGCAGGGGCTGCAGCCCGACGGGCAGGAGATGACGCTGCGCCAGTTCCTCGCCTACTTCAAGGTACTGGGAGCAACTGGGAGGGACTGGGAGGGACTGGGAGGGACTGGGATGGGGGCAGGCAACAACTGAGGGACCCCTGACCAAGAGGGGAGTGCTGGCAAGAGGGCAAAGGTCACGCGCCTGCGGTGGCCGATGTCCCCAAGGCCATGGGTGCCCCATGGTGGCCAATGTCCCCAAGGCCATGAGGTTCCTGCAGTGGCCGATGTCCCCAAGGCCACAGGGTTCCCGTGGTGGCCAATGTCCCCAAACCCTGCTGACCCCTGCGATGGCCAATGTCCCCCAAGGCCGCAGGGTTCCCGTGGTGGCCGATGTCCCCAAGACCATGTGTGCCCCATGGTGGCCGATGTCCCCAAGGCCGCAGGGTTCCTGTGGGTGCCCCATGGTGGCCGATGTCCCCAAGGCCGCAGGGTTCCCGTGGTGGCCAATGTCCCCAAGCCCCGCTGAGCCCTGTGGTGGCCGATGTCCCCAAGGCCGCAGGGTTCCCGTGGTGGCCGATGTCCCCAAGCCTTGCTGACCCCTGTGGTGGCCCATGTCCCCCAAGGCCATGTGTGCCCCATGGTGGCCAATGTCCCCAAGGCCATGAGGTTCCTGTGGGTGTCCCTTGGTGGCCGATGTCCCCAAGGCCACAGGGTTCCCGTGGTGGCCCATGTCCCCAAGGCCATGGGTGCCCCATGGTGGCCGATGTCCCCGTGTCCCCACAGAAGGAGCACCGGCTGGAGATCACCATGCTGTCCCAGGGCGTGTCCATGCTCTACTCCTTCTTCATGCCGGCCGCCAAGCTGCGCGAGCGCCACGACCAACCGTAGGGACACCGGGGACACTGGGGGACATTGGGGACACTGGGGGATGCTGGGGACACTGGGGGATGCTGGGGACACAGGTGGGGCTGGAGGAAGGGCACAGCCTGTGGCAGGGACGTGTCCTGGCGACAAGAACGCAGCCCTGAGGTGGGGGAAATGTCCCAGGGGTGGGGACAGGGCGTGGCAGTGTCCCCTCCATGTGTCCCCTGGCACTCCCTCCCTGTCCCCAGAGTCTGTGTCACATCTCCCTGCCTGCCATGTCCCCCGGTCTCCATACGCTGACAAATGACCCCATGTCCCTGCACTGTCCCCTGTCCCCTCAGGATGACAGAGGCCATGTCCCTGCAAGATGACAGAGACCAGACCCCATCTCCCACCCTGTTCCCCCAGGATGACCATGCCCCCATGTCCCTAGCAATATCCCCTGTCCCCACAGGATGACAGAGGCCATGTCCCCCCTGTCCCCGCAGGATGACAGAGGCCGTGCCCCCTGTCCCTGCCATGTCCCCTGTCCCATCCCCACAGGGACGACAGAGGCTGTGCCCCCTGTCCCTGCCATGTCCCCTGTCCCCACAGGATGACAGAGGCCGTGCCCCCTGTCCCTGCCGTGTCCCCAAGTCCCCTGTCCCCGCAGGATGACACAGACTGTGCCCCCTGTCCCTGCCATGTCCCCCCTGTCCCCGCAGGATGACACAGACTGTGCCCCATGTTCCTTGTCCTGCAGGATGACACAGACTGTGCCCCCCTGTCCCTGCAATGTCCCCCATGTCCCTGCAGGATGACAGAGACCCTACCCCCTGTCTCTGCCATGTCCCCCATGTCCCCTGTCCCCGCAGGATGACAGAGGCCGTTGCCCCATGTCCCTGCCGTGTCCCCCACATCCCCTGTCCCACAGGATGACACAGACTGTGCCCCCTGTCCCTGCCATGTCCCCCCCCGTCCCCACAGAATGACAGAGGCCGTGCCCCCTGTCCCTGCCATGTCCCCCTGTCCCCACAGGATGACACAGACTGTACCCCCTGTCCCTGCTGTGTCCCCTGTCCCATCCCCACAGGATGACAGAGGCCGTGCCCCCTGTCCCTGCCATGTCCCCCCTGTCCTGCAGGATGACACAGACTGTGCCCCCTGTCCCTGCCATGTCCCCCCTGTCCCCGCAGGATGACACAGACTGTGCCCCCTGTCCCTGCCATGTCCCCTGTCCCATCCCCACAGGATGACAGAGGCCGTGCCCCATGTCCCTGCCATGTCCCCCCCATCCCCTGTCCCCACAGGATGACAGAGGCCGTGCCCCCTCTCCCTGCCGTGTCCCCAAGTCCCCTGTCCCCGCAGGATGACGCAGACTGTGCCCCCTGTCCCTGCCATGTCCCCCCTGTCCCCACAGGATGACAGAGGCCGTGCCCCCTGTCCCTGCCAGTCCCCCCTGTCCCCGCAGGATGACACAGACTGTGCCCCTGTCCCCACAGGATGACAGAGGCCGTACCCCCTGTCCCTGCCATGTCCCCCCTGTCCCCGCAGGATGACAGAGGCCGTGCCCCCTGTCCCTGCCATGTCCCCCCTGTCCCCGCAGGATGACAGAGATCGTGACGCGGGTGTCCAAGAAGAAGCTGGGCCGCCACGTCAAGGCGCTGGTGTTCGAGCTGTGCTGCAACGACGACAGCGACGCCGACATCGAGGTGCCCTACGTGCGCTACACCATCCGCTAGGGGGCGCCTGGCCCCGCCCCTCCGCCCGGCCACGCCCCCCGCACAGGCCACGCCCCGTCACGCCCGCCCCTCTCCCATAGTCGTTGTTGTGTCGGCCCCCGCCCCCTGGGTGGGGGCGGGGTCTGGGGGCGGGGCGAGGGCCCCGCCCAATAAACATAGACCTTGGCAAAAAGGGGGCGTGTCTGAGTCACGTTGCGCTGGCAGGGCCGGCATGTGACAGCACAGAGGTGACAATTGACCCTATGGTGGCACTGCTGTGGCTGGCATGTGACAGCAGGGACAAATGAGCCTGTGGTGCCACCAGCATGTGACAGCAGTGACAATGGTACTGCTGTGGCTGGCATGTGACAGTGGTGACAAATGATCCCATGGTGCCACCAGCATGGCCAGCATGTGACACCAGTGACAATGGCACTGCTGTGGCTGGCATGTGACAGTGGTGACAAATGATCCCATGGTGCCACCAGCATGGCCAGCATGTGACACCAGTGACAATGGCACTGCTGTGGCTGGCATGTGACAGCAGGGACAAATGAGCCTACAGTGCCACTGGCACAGCCAGCATGTGACAGAGGTGACACATTATTCCGTGGTGGCATTGGCTATGGTGGCACTGGCACATCTGTCACAGACAGCAATAACGTGTGACCCTGTGGTGGCACCAGGGTGACTTTATTGGGGGGTGGGGACATGGGGGAACCACCCTCAGTCACCTGCTGGGCTCGGTGTCACCTGCAAAGTCCTCAGTGTCACCTGGTGTCACCTCAGTGCCACCCCGCAGGCCTTGGGGACTTGGTGTCACCCACAGGCAGGTGCTGCTGTCCTCCATGTCACCAGTGGCAGCTGTGTCACCTGTGAAAGGTCACCGTGTCACCTGTGTCCCCATGGCTCACAGTGTCACCCTGTGAAAGGTCACCGTGTCACCTGCGTCCCCATGGCTCACAGTATCACCTGTGTCCCCACGCGTCACCTGCAGACGTGTCCTCATCTCACGCAGTCACTGAGGTCACTGTGCCACCCTCGGTGTCCTTGCTGTCCCCAGGGCTTCCCGTGGAGCTCTGGCTGTCCCCCGCTGTCCCCATTGTCCCCATCCAGGTGACGTTTCTGCCGCAGGAGCTGCCGGTACCGGGCGGCCGCCGCCTCCATGGTGGCCTGGAGCTCGGCCACCTCCACGGCCAGTCGTCACCCCTGGGGACAGGGACACCAGGGCGACCTGAGGAGGTCACGGGGGCCAACGACCTTTGGGGACACCCCCAGATTTGGGGTTTTCCCCCGTTCTTGGGTCCCTCTGGGTTTGGGGACCTTTGCTGGTTTTTGGGGTCCCCCCAGTTTCTCCCAGTCCCTCCCAGTTCTTCCCATTTCCTCCCAGTCCCTCCCCAGTTCTTCCCATTTCCTCCCAGTCATCCCCATTTCCTCCCAGTTCCCTCCCGAGTCCCTCCCATTTCCTCCCAGTCCCCCCCATTTCCTCCCATTTCCTCCTAGTTCCTTCCCAGTTCCTCCCAGTCCCCCCCAGTCCTCACCCTTCTGGAAGCTTCCCTGCCGCCTGCCTCAGACTGGGGGGCACCAGGACCCCAAACCAGCCCAGGGGGTCTGGGGGGGGCCCGGGCTGGGGGTCCCCCCTTTTTCAGGGGCTCCCCGGCGCTGCCGCAGCCCTGGGGGAGAGAGAAAGGTCAGAGACCCCCCCCAAAAAAACAACTGAGGGACCCCCAAACACCCACAGGACCCCTCAGAACCCACCCAAGCACCCCAAATTCCCCCCTCCCCAATTCCTCCCTTGCCCCCCCAGCACCCATGGGTGACATCCCCAGACCCCCCAGTCTGTCCCCAACACCCACTGGGGACCCTTCTGGGGACCCCCACACCCACGGACCCCCCCCAAGGGACCCCAAACCCCCCTCACCATCACCCCCCCCCCCTGCTGGGGGTCGGGGGTCCTCGGGGTCCCCCCCTGTTCCAGGCACCTCCTCAAAGTGGGGGGCGTCCCTCTGGGTCCTGCCTGGGGGTGACACAGTGGGGGACAGCGTCACCACCATGTCCTGGTGGCACTCGGCCATCACAGGGGCATCCCAGAACTCCTAAACTTCCCCCACACTGGGGACATTGATGTCACCCCTGTGTCACCTCCCCAAACTGGGGTGGGTCCCTGATGTCCCCATCCCCCTGTCCCTCCTTGTGTCACTGCCACCCCCCCTCAGTGTGTCCCCAATGTTCCCATGTCCCTCCTTGTCTCCCTGCCAGCCCCCCTCAGTGTGTCCCCCAGTGTCCCTCCCAATGTCCCACTGTCCCCCCCCATGTCCCTGTCACCCCAATGAGTGTCCCCAGTGTCCCTCTCTGTGTCCCTGCCACCCCCCTGAGTGTGTCCCCAATGTCCCAGTGTCCCCTCCCCAGTGTCCCTGTCCCCCACCTGTGGCACACACGGACTCGGGGCACCATGGTGGCCCCATACTGCAGGGAGGAGACGCGGTGGGACATCCCAGAGAGTAACGGGCCTGAGCCAGGGACAGCCACCCCTGTGGGGACATTGGGACATCAGGGACACAGCACAGGGACAGCCAACCCAAGGGGACATTGGGGACATCGGGGACACAGCACGGGGACAGCCACCCCTGCAGGGACATTGGGGACACAGCACAGGGACAGCCACCCCTACACAGACACAGGGGGACATTGAATGGGACAGAGGCACATGGCATTAGGGACAGTCACACGGGGGGACACGGGACATTGTGGCGTGTCCCTTTGTGTCCCCACAGTGGGTGACACGTCCCCTCAAGATGTCCCATGATGGGTGGTTTGTCCCCCAGCCATGTCCCCACAGCAGGGCACTGTCCCCAGCTGTGTCCCCATTGGCACATCGCTGTAGCGGGTGACACTCGCCAGGTGTGTCTCTGTGGCAGGTGGCACCTCCTCACACGTGTCCCCGCGAGGGGTGGCATGTCCCCGTAGTGTCCCCATTGTGTCCCCTCACCTGCTCGCAGGTGCTGCTCCAGCTGCTCCGCCGCTGCTGCAGCAGCTCCAGCGCCTCCATCACCTCCAGCGCGGACCGCGTCCAGGGACAGCGACAGCGACCCTGGGGTGGGGGACACGGCTCAGGACCCCCAAACAACACCCGGGGGGGACCCCAGGGGCTCCCCCAGACCCACCAAAACCGCCCCGCACAGGGACCGGTCCGGTGTCCCCCACAGTGCCACCCATGTCCCCGGGAACCCCCCCAGACACCTCCGGGCCCTCAGAGACCCCATCAAGACTCCTCTGGGCCCCCGAAAACCCGCTCAAAAAACCCTCAGGATCCCTGAATCCCCAAAACGCTCCCGATCTTCTGAAAACCCCCCAAAACCCTCGGAGAGCCCTAAAAACACCCCCGGGAGCCCCAGAGACCCCCGGAGCCTCCGGTCCTCCCTCACCGTCCATCGCCGCCCTCACCGCGGCCTCAGGCCCGGCCCCGCCTCGTCCAATCCCAGCTCGCCCCGGCACCTCTCGACCAATCAGCGCGCGTCGCAGCCCGGGAGGCGGGGCCTGCATGAGGGCCGGCAGCTCAGCGGAGTGACGCCGACCCGGCCGCCATCTTGCGTGAGGGTGCAGCGGTTCCTCCCCTTTCCGGCAGCACCGCGAGCTCCTATTGGTCCGCCGGCGCTCGGCCAATGGGAGGTGGCGATGCTGAGAGGTGCCGGCGGTAGTGAGGAGCATCGCGGAGCGGAGCGATTGCGACCATGGTGAGGGGCCGGGGGGTTGGGTCGGTGGTCCTGTGTCCTCATCGTGTCCCACAAGACGTCCCAAACCTCTCCTCCGTGTCCTCCAACCTCTCATTTCCACGGCCCCCACAGCGGGGCCCTCCCCCCTGCCCAGTGTCTCCATATCTCCCCTCACGCGTCCCTCACTCTGTGTCCGCCTGTCCCCTGTTGTCCCCCGATGTCCCCGCTGTCCCTCATCCCTCCATGCCTCCCCCTCAGTGCCCGCCATCCTCTCATTCCTCCATATCCCCCTCACCGGGCCCCCTTCCCCGCATCCCCCCGTGTGTCTCCCGTGTGTGTCCCCCGTGTCGCAGCTGCGTCGCCAGGCCCGGGAGCGCCGGGAGTACCTGCAGCGCCGGGGGCCAAGGAGCAGCAGCAGCAGCGGCAGCGGGAGCGAAGGGAGAGCCTGAAGCGGGCGCTGGACGGTACCGGAGGGGCACGGGAAGGGGGCGAGAGAGGGGCTGGGGGGGGGGGGAAAAGGCACCCAGAGGGGTGAAGTGGGACCGGGAGGAATTTGGGGGGGTTTGGGAAGAGTTAAGGGGTGTTAGAGGAGATTCCGGGTGTGTGAAAAGGAGTTGGGGGCGGCAAAGAGGATTTGGAGGAGTTGAGGAGAATTCTGGGGGGTAGAGAGGAGTTTAAGGGGTTATTTGGGGGTGTTAAAGAGATGAGATGGGGGGTGCTGTGGGCCCAGGGGTTATTTGGGGTGGGGGCATTGGCATTGGGAGGGTTGGGGGTCCCGTCTGAGCCCCCCCCGTTTCTCTCCTCACCCCCCAGAGAATCGGCTGCTGCCACGGAGCTGCGGCACGAGGCGCTGGCCCTGCAGAAGGAGCTCGAGTTCGACTTCCAGGCACCGGGGGGTGAGAGGGACCCCCAAATCGGAGCAAGAGGGACCCCAAAATCAGAGGGGAGGAATGGGGAGAGGGACCTTTAAATCAGGGGGAAAGAGACCCTCAAATCGGGGAGGAAAGGTGGGGAAAGGGACCCCCAAATTGGAAGAATTTGGAATTTCCAAACCCAGGGGTTGGGGACAGGCAAGACCCTTGAATGAGCTGGACCCCAAAATGGGGAGAGGGGAATCCAGGGACAGGAGGGAGGAGGCCAAAAAAAGACTTTAAAAAATTTGTCTCCAGTTTCAAGAGTTTCCTCAAATTCTCTGGGTGTTTAAATTCCCCAGATAAGATTAAATTCACCCCAAAATGAGTGTGGGGCTGCACCAACACCCACAGTCTGGGCTGTACCCCAAATCTGGGCCTCGTTCCTCCCTCAATGGGCCATAAATCCCCCCAAAATTGGAATTAAACCCCCAAAATGGGAGTTAAACCCCCAAAATCCCCCCAGAACCTTCACTGGATTGACCCCAATGACCCTGGGGTGGGTGTGGCTGCACTGGGCGGGGCTGGGAATGCAGGGAGGGTGTGGCCTGACAAAGCCCCGCCCCCAGAGACAGGTGACAGCCAGGATGACGAGTACAGGTGGGCGGGGCTGGAGCCCCCCAAGGTGATGGTGACGACATCACGTGACCCCAGCGCCCGCCTGCGGCTCTTTGCCAAGGTGGGCGTGGCCAGGTTTGGGTGTGGCTCTGGATGGGTGTGGCTGGATTAGGGTGTGGTCTGGGGGTGGGTGGGGCTTGTTTGGGTGGGGCTCATGAGTGGGTGGGGCCAGTTTTGGATGGGCGTGGCCCAGCCTCAGCACCCTGACCCACCCCTTGTGGCTCCTCCCATGGGGGTGTGGCCTCAGATAAATGTGGGTGTGGTTTGCAAATGGGAGGGGCTTGATTGCCTTGGTGGGGTGGCTTGAGGGCTGTGCTAGGGATGAGCCAATGCTGGGCCGTGAAGCCCACAGGAGTGGGAGGAGTCTTTGTGGGTGTGGCCTGAAAGTGGGCGTGGCTCATAGTGGCCCTTAAATGGTATGGGGCGGAGCCAGGGGATGAGTGTGTCACTGTCACCGTGTGCTGGGGGGACACAGGGGGACACAGACTTGGGGACATGGGGGGGTGATTTGGGGGACATGGGGGGGTGATTTGGGGACACAGGGGCGGTGATTTGGGGGACATGGGGGTGATTTGGGGGACATGTGGGGATTTGGGACCGTGATTTGGGGACACAGGGGAGGTGATTTGGGGGACACAGGGAGGTGATTTGGGGGACACAGGGGGAGGTGATTTGGGGACACAGGGGGTAATGTTGGGGGACATGGTTGGGGATGATTTAGGGGGACATGGAGGAGGTGATTTGGGGACACGGGGAAGGTGATTTGGGGGGGTAATGGGGTAATTGGGAGGGTAATTTGGGGGACTCAGGGAGGATTTAGGGAATAGAGGGGAGGTGATTTGGGGGACACAGCAAGGATTTGGGGGACACAAGGGGGTAATTTGGGGGACATGGGGGGGTGATTTGGGGGACACAGGAGAGGTGATTTGGGGGACATGGAGGAGGTGATTTGGGGACATGGGAGAGGTGATTTGGGGGACACAGGGGGGTAATTTGGGGGACATGGGAGAGGTGATTTTGGGGACGTGAGGGGGGTGATTTGGGGGACATGGGAGAGGTAATTTGTGGGACATGAGGGGGTAATTTGGGGGACACAGGGGGTGATTTGGGGGACATGAGGGGAGTGATTTGGAGGACATGGGAGAGGTGATTTGGGGGACACAGGGGGTGATTTGGGGGATATGTGGGGGATGATTTGGGGGACATGGGACAGCTAATTTTGGGGGACATGGCAGACGTAATTTGGGGGACACAGGGGGTGATTTGGGGGACATGAGGTGGGTGATTTGAGGGACACAGGGGGTGATTTGGGGGACATGAGGGGGGTGATTTGGGGGACACAGGGTGATTTGGGAACACAGGGGGGGGTGATTTGGGGAACACAGGGGGGGTGATTTGGGGGACATGGAGAGGTGATTTGGGGGACACGGGGTGATTTGGGGAACACAGGGGGGTGATTTGGGGGACACCAGGGGGGTGATTTGGGGGACATGGGAGAGGTGATTTGGGGGAACAACGGGGTGATTTGGGTGATTTGGGGAACACAGGGGGGGTGATTTGGGGAACACGGGGGGGTGATTTGGGGGACCTTTTGACCTGCAGTGTCCCAAGCGGGGGGGGACGCTGTGCGAAGGGGTGACACCAACAGGGCGTGGCAGGGCTGTCACTGAGCCCGCCCCGTGTCCCCGTGTCCCCGTGTCCCCGTGTCCCTGTCCCCAGGAGCTGTGCCTGCTGCTGCCCGGGGCTCGCCGCATGAACCGCGGCCGTGCCGAGCTGGGCGCTCTGGTGGCGGCGTGCCGGGCCGCGGGCGTCACCGACCTGCTGGTGCTGCACGAGACCCGCGGGCGGCCCGGTCAGTGCCAAATGGGGGGGCTGGGGGCGCCTTCTGGGGTCTCTGCTGGGAGGGGAAGGCCTGAGGAAGTGCCCTGGAAGGCTGAGGTAGCACAGAGCTAGGCTGGGTTAATTGATAATAAAGGAGGGATTTGTGAAAAGGGTATTCTCAGTGGATGCAGCTTGGGCAGCACAAGAGCTGCAGCCAAGGTGAAGCAAACTGGGCACAAAATGAACCCAAGATGGAGCCACGTGGTCACAAAATTAACGCAAGATGAACCAAAATTGTCACAAAATGAACCGAAGATGGACCAAAACGGTCACAAAATGAACCCAAGATGGACCAAACTGGTCACAAAATGAACCCAAGATGGACCCACATGGTCACAAAATGAACCAAAATTGTCACAAAATGAACCGAAGATGGACCAAAACGGTCACAGAATGAACCCAAGATGAACCAAAATGGTCACAAGACGGACCAAAATGGTCACAAAATGAACCCAAGATGGACCCACATGGTCACAGAATGAACCCAAGATGAACCAAAATGGTCACAAAATGAACCCAAGATGGACCCACATGGTCACAAAATTAACCCAAGATGGACCCAAATGGTCACAAAACGGACAACTGCTCATGCTCACAGGGTCTCTCATTTTTATAAATTCTGCTCCATTTGCATATTGGAGTTAATTGTATAATTATGGCTTTAGGTTATGAAGTTCCATCTTTCTTGTTTTTCTCTTTTCAATCCAAATGGTTTTATGTTCTTGGGCCTGCGATTTTGATCACTGTCCTTGCTCCCCAGCCAGAGAAGGAATAAGGAATTGTTTTGTGTCCTGTCTGTGCAGAGAGCCCACCAACATTTAATATCAAGCTCAGACCCACACATTAAAGCAGGACAGAATCTGAAAAGCATAAAACCTAAAACCTGAGGGACAAGGGGAGTGGGTGGGGCTAATCCCAAGGGGGGTGTGGCCTGTTTGTGGGTGTGTCCTCATCAAGCTCCACCCCCCCAGACGGGCTGACCGTGTCTCACCTGCCCCACGGCCCCACTGCCCACTTCACCCTGAGCGGGGCCGTGCTGCGCCAGGAGGTCGGGGGGCTCGGGGGGCCCCGCTGGCCGCCCCCCACCTGCTGCTGCTGCGCTTGGACTCCACGCTGGGGAAAAGGGTAAGGCTGGAGGGACACTGGGGACAATGGGGGGACAATGGGGGGACAATAGGGGAAAGGGGGACGCACACCTGGGGGGTACACGGGGAGGAAATGGGGACACCGGGGAGGAACACGGGAGGCGCCAGGGGTGGGGTGAGCCCATCTCTGCCCCCATCCCTGTGCCCCCTCTAGGTGGGGACCATCCTGAAGCACCTGTTCCCCGTTCCCCGTGCCGACAGCCGCCGCGTGGTGACCTTCGCCAACGAGGACGACGTCATTTTAGTGCGGTGGGTGACACATGGGTGACACATGGGGGACACGGACAGACCCCCCCCGGGCCCCTCTGACCCCCCCCCTCCCCACAGGAACCACGTGTACCGGCGCCGGGGGCGCACGGTGGAGCTGGAGGAGGTGGGACCCCGATTCCAGCTGAGGCGTGAGTGTCCCCCGCTGTCCCCAACAACCCTAAAAATGTCCCCAATGTCCCACCAACCCCTCCCCGTGTCCCCCCCCCAGCCTACCTGATCCGCCTGGGGACCCTGGAGCAGGGGGACGCGGCCGACGTGGAGTGGCGCTGGCACCCGTACACGGCCACGGCCCCCAAACGCCGCCTGCTCAGCGCCACCTGAGCCCCCCAGGACCCCCCCAGGTGGGACCCACCTGCACACCTGAGACCACCTCGGCAGCTGAGACCCCTCTGGACCGGCCCAGGCACGGCTGGGTTTCTCACAATCGGTTTTTATTATTTGCCATAATAAATGGGATTTGTTTATATCGGGTTCTGTAAGGATCAGGCGGGTTCTGCTGCAGCCCCTCCTCTGTGTGGGGGGGGCCCAGGGATCCGGACCCCCCCTCACACCTGGGACCACTCGGCCGGGGGGTCCCGCGGGCCCTTGGGCTTCCCGATGCGGAAATTAAACCCTGAGGGGAGGAGTGGGGGTCAGTGAGGGGGGGCTGGACATTGATGTCCCCCCAGGACCCCCCAAACCCCTCCCAGTCACTGAGACCCCCCCCCAGAACACCAGGGACCCCCATGCTCACCCAGGCAGGGGCCGCTGCCGGTGTCCGCGGGGGGGGTCACAACCTCGTAGGCGCCATCCGAGGGTCTGGGGGAGCCTGGGGGGTGGAGCAGGGTCAGAATTATCGATCCTGGGGACCCCTGAGCCCCCCAAAAACCCCCCCGAACCCCCCCCCCACTCACCTGCCGGGCTGGGGGAGGGGCGGCGCACGGGGCTGCCCGGGAGGGAGCACGTGCCCGAGGGGGCGGAGTCTCTTCCGAAGGGGGCGTGGTCTCTTCCAAAAGGGGAGGGGGCTCTCCCCGCGGCCCCGCCCCCCCGGCGGGGCTTGTTGACCACGGCGTAGGTGACGTCCATGGCGGGGGGCGCGGGGGGCTCGGCCGGCACCGAAACGCTCCTGGAGGGGCGGCGAGGGAGGCGACACCTGTCCGGGTCACCTGTCCCCCGCTGCCCGGCTCACCTGTCCCCGCTGCGAGCACTCACCTGAGCAGCGCGGGCCGCAGAGCCCGGCGGGCCACGGCGTCCTGGTACAGGGGGGCCTGGGGAGGCAGGGGTGGGGGTCACTTGCGGCCCCCCCAAACTGGGGCGGCCGGAGCTCCCGAGTCCCCCCAACCTCTCGGATTCCCCCCCGAGCTCTTGGGGTCCCTCCCGGCCGTCCGGGTCCCTTCTTTCACTTCCCCTTTCCGGGGGCAGGAAGTGCCGCGGCCGCCCTCGTGCCCCCACCCCGCCCCGGATGCTCGCGGCCCCCCAGGCTCCCCTCAGAACCGGGGTCCCCCTCCTCTCTCACCTGGACCCCGCGGGACAGGCTGAGGTGGCCGGGGGGCGGTGGAGGTGCCATGGAGGTCCGGGATGGGGGGGGTCTCAGGTGTGTGGGGCACCGAGGGGACCTGGGGGGTTTTCAGTGCCCCCCGGGCCCCGCCCCCGGCTGGAGCCCCGCCCCTGGGCTGGACCCTAAAGCTCCTCTGGGAATTCCCGGTGGCGCTTTGGGGGGCTCCTGAGGGACCCTATAGACACTGCAGGGGCTGTTTTAGGGGCTCTTTGGGGCTTCTTGGGGTGCCTATAGACACTGCAGCGTCTGCAGGGGCTGTTTTGGGGCTCTTTAGAGCTTCTGGGGGTCCCTCTTGCCCCTGTAGCGAGTCTGGGGGGGCTCTACAGACCCCACAGAGCCTCTGTAGAGATTTTGGTGTCCTTATGGACCCGACAGTCCCTGCATGGCTCCCCTAAAGCTCTTCGGGGGTGCCTATAGAGTTTTTGGGGTGCCCTAGAGCTCCTCGGGGGTGCCTATAGAGTTTTTGGGGTGCCCTAGAGCTCTTCGGGGGTGCCTATAGAGTTTTTGGGGTGTTCCTAGAGCTCTTCGGGGGTGCCTATAGAGTTTTTGGGGTGCCCCAAAGCCGCCCCGGTGTGTCTGTGGCTGCTGGGGCTCACCCGGGAGGCGCTGAAGTTGCGATGGGGCCGTGCCGCGGGGGGGTCGCAGGGTTGCCCCCCACATTGAGGGGTCCCCTATGGCCCTGCGGGGGCGGGGCCAGGCGCCTATAGCCGCTATAGGGATCGCTCTGGCCCCGCCCTCCGCAATGAGGCTGCGTTTTGACCCCGCCCCTTTGTGACGTCACGGAGAGTCATGAGGGAAGGGGGTGGAGCGGGAGAACCCGCCAAAAGAGGCGTCACTCCTTAGGCCCCGCCCCGCGGTCGCTGATTGGTGCGCCCGCGAAGGCCGCGCCCCCTTCCTCCGCGCCGCGCGGTGATTGGTGGATGCGGCGGCGCGGTGACGTCACGGGGCGCGCGGCGCGGCGGCCCCGGAAGCGGCGGCAGCGGCGGGAGCGGGAGCGCGGCCGGTGAGCGCGCGCGGGGCGGGGACAGCGCGGGGGCGGGGACAGTGGGGGCGGGCACGGCTGGGGGCGGGGCCTGAACGAGGGCGGGGCCGAGTGGGGAGGGGGCGGCCCGGGGGCGATCTCGCCGGAGGGCGGGGCTTTGTGAGGGGGCGGGGTGGCCCGGGGGCTCCGGGGGCGGAGCTAAAGTTCTTTGGGGCGTGGCTTTCCGCTGTGTGGGCGTGGCTTTCACTTTAGGGGCGTGGCCTGGGAGGCACGTGTGGGGTGTTCCGGGGTGAAGTTCGGTGGGGGCGTGGCTTGTCTGTGGGCGTGGCATATGCAAAGACCACTAGGACTGGGACATACTGGGTGGGGCTGGAGGTGTGGCCACAAGGTGTGGATTAGGGGTGGGGGTGTGGTCTTTGAAGCCACGCTCCCGGTGAGCCCACCCCATCTCCCCCACAGGTGCCCAGGAGCCCTGACCCCACCCTTGGTGAGGGCAGGGTGGGGCAGGGCGGGGCTGTCCAGGTGTGCAGGCACCGCCCCGGCGCCCCCTGCTGGTCACAGGTGAGGCAGAGATGGAGCCAGGCAGGACAGTGGACACGGCGTCCCCAAGCTGTCACCACAGCGGGGACGATGAGGAGGAAGATGTGACAGCAGCGGCAGCTGTGACATCATCCGCGTGTCACCCTGCTGGGAATGAGGAGGAGGAGGACAAGGAGGTGGCAGCAGTGGTGACAGCCACAGCGTCCCTGAAGTGCCATCCCAGTGAGAAGGAGGAGGAGGAGGTGGCAGTGGCCATGGCATCCCAAGGTGGGCCGTGTGGCAGGGATGAGGATGTGATGGCAGCAGTGACAGCAGAAGCAGCCACAACGTCCCAGGGCTGTCATCCCAGTGAGGAGGAGGAGGAGGTGACCACAGCAGGGACATCCCTGGGGTGTCCCCCACTTGGGGATGAGGAGGAGGAGGTGACCACAGCAGGGACAGCAGCAGTGACATCCCCAGGCATTCAACCCAGTGAGGAGGAGATGACCATGGACGCAACATCCCCAGCACATCCTCCTGTAGGGGATGAAGAGGAGGTGACAACAGCGGTGACATCCCCAGGGTGTCACCCCAGTGAAGAGGAGGTGACGGCAGCAGTGACATCCCCAGAGTGTCACCGTGAAGAGGAAGAGGAGGAGGTGACGGCAGCAGTGACGTCCCCAGTGTGTCACCCCGGTGAGGAAGAGGAGGAGGTGACGGCGGCGGTGACGGCAGCGGCGGCCACATCGGCGCCGGGCGGGCGGCGCGGTGCAGACGAGGACGTGGCGGCCGCGGGCTGGCGAGCGCGGCGCAAACACGTGTTCGTGCTCAGCGAGGCCGGGAAGCCGATCTACTCCCGGCACGGCAACGAGGAGGCGCTGGCGGCCACCATGGGTGTGATGATGGCCCTTGTGTCCTTCATCCAGAGCGGCGGCAATGCCATCCGGGCCATCTGCTCCGGTACGGGGCCAGCGGGGGGGCGGACACAGAACCCCCAGATTTACACAGACCTGTGGGTAACCCCAAACCTGCATAGCACCACCCCCAGGTAGCCCCGAAACAGCCCCCACAGGTATGGCCATCCCTGCTCCAAACAGCCCCCTCCAAACACAACATCCCAGCCCCAAAACCACCTCTCGCAGGTACAGCTGAATCTACCGAATCAGCCTGCCCAGGTACAACCAGCCCCCCAAAACTCTCTACCCCCCCAAACCCCTTTCTTGCTCCTGCCACCCCCCTAAAAACCCTGCCTTGCTACAGCCACTCTCCAGAAACACCACACCCCACAATGTCCAGGTACATCTGGCTACCCCCAAACCCTCCGTGTCCCCCCGCCCCGTGTGACCGCCGTGTCCCCTCTCTCCCTCGCAGAGGACCGCACGCTGGTGTTCGAGCAGCGGGGCCCGCTGCTGCTGGTGTCGGTGTCCCGCACACGGCAGTCGGCGGCGCAGCTGCGGCGGGAGCTGGCCTTCGTTCACGAGCAGATCCTGTCGCTGCTGACCCGCGGGGGCATCGCCCGAGTCTTCGCCCGACGCCGCGGCTTCGACCTTCGCCGGCTGCTGGCGGGCGCCGAGGCCGTGCTGGACCGGCTGCTCTGCGGGGCCGCGGCCGACGGGCGGCTGCTGCTGGGGGCCGCTCGCTGCCTGCCCCTGCCCGGGGGGCTCCGCCGCGCCGTGTCCGGGGCCCTGCGCCGCGCCGCCGCCGCCGCCCGCCCCGCGCCCGCCCTGGCCGTGCTGGCGGCCCGGGGCCGCCTGGTGACGGCGGCGCGGCAGCGGGCGCTGGCCGAGGGCGGGCGGCTCTGCGCCAGCGACCTCCACCTGCTGCTCAACCTGCTGGGCGGCGGGGCGGGCGCGGGGGCGGGCGAGGTGTGGACCCCCGTGTGCTTGCCACGCTTCAACCCCGATGGGTATTTCTATGCGTACGCGGCGCGGCTGGGCGAGGAGGAGGAGGAGGGTGTGACGCTGATCCTGCTGTCCACGGAGCGAGAGGGATTCTACGCGGCGGCTGCGTGCCGGAGGCAGCTGGAGGACACGCTGCGGGCGCAGGGCTGGCTGGCCGAGCTGGCGGCGGCCGTGCGAGGGGGAGCGGGGTACGGCCCGTCCCGTCCCGGCGCCCCCGAGCTCCGGCACTTCCTCTACAAACCCTTGGAAGGGCCGGAGGAGATGCAGCAGCTGCCGCAGTTCACCAGGTGCGCGGATGGGGGGGGGACACGCCAGAATTGGGGGGGTGGGAGTGGCCCTGACCTTCACCTGACGCCCGTGTCCCCCCTCCCTCACTGGCCGCAGCCCCGAGCTGGAGGAGCCCTACACCAGCGAGGAGGAGCAGCACCGGCTCTTCGACCTGTACCACTACCTGCACAGCCGGGTGCACAGCCCACACCGGCCCCTGCGCCTGCTCTACCACGTGGCCGAGAAGGAAACGCTGCTGGCCTGGGTGAGCCGCGGGGAAGGAGCCCTCAGCAGGGCCCAGAGGCAGCAGCACCTGTTGGTGCTTTCCTGAGAAGATTCCAGAGTTAGTGGGGGTCACTGGCTGGTGGTGCTGTCGGTAGATCCTGCAGTTAAAGGGATGTGGTGTCATCAGTGAGTCCCACAGTTAATGGGACATGGTGTCATCAGTAGGTGCCGCAGTTAATGGGATTCTCACTGGCGGTGTCAGTAAATCCTGCAGTTAATGGGATGCTCACTGGCAGTGCCATCAGTAGATCCCACAGTTAGTGGGATGTTCCTTAGCGGTGTTGTCAGTAGATCCCACAGTTAACAGGTTGCAGTGTCATCAGTAGATCCCACAATTAATGGGATGCTCAGTGTCAGTGCCATCAGTAAATCCCACAGTTAATGGGATGCTCAGTGTCAGTGCTGTCAGTAAATCCCACAATTAAGGGGATACTTACTGGCAGTGCCATCAGTAGATCCCATAGTTAACAGGATGTTCCCTGGTGGTGCTGTCACTAAATCCCACAATTAATGGGATGCTCACTGGCAATGCCATCAATAGATCCCAAAATTAACAGGATTTTCACTGGCAATGCCATCAGTAGATCCCACAATAATCAAGATTTTCACTGGCAGTGCCATCAGTAAATCCCACAGTTAACGGAATGCTTGGTGTCAGTGCTGTCAGTAAATCCCCAAATTAACAAGATTTTCACTGGCAGTGCCATCAGTAAATCCCACAGTTAACAGGCGTGGGTTCCCACAGGTGACCAGTAAATTCGAGCTGTACAGCTGCTTCAGCCCGCTGGTGACGAAGGCGGGCGCCATCGCCGTGCTGACCAAGCTGCTGCGCTGGCTCAAGAAGGAGGAGGACTGGCTGTTCATCCGCTACCCGGCACCGTTCTGCGCCGCGCCCGCGCGCCCCGAGGGGCCCGAGCCCGAGGGCTGACAATAAACACTGAGAGCCCGGGGAGAGTCCTGACTCCGGGGGGACTGGGGGGACAGGGGACACGGCCTGAGGGGTGAGGGGATCGGGGGACACGGCCTGAGGGGTGAGGGGACATCCTGAGGGATGAGGGGATAGCAGGGACATGGCCTGAGGGGTGAGGTGATGGGGGGACATGGCCTGAGGGGTGAGGGGACTTCCTGAGGGGTCAGGGGGCATGGCCTGAGGGGTCAGGGGATGGCAGGGACATCCTGAGGGGTGAGGGGACATCCTGAGGGGTCAGGGGATGGCAGGGACATCCTGAGGGGTGAGAGGATGAGGGGACACGGCCTGAGGGGTGAGGGGACGTCCTGAGGGGTCAGGGGACATCCTGAGGGGTGAGGGGATCAGGGGACACGGCCTGAGGGGTGAGGGGATGGCAGGGACATGGCCTGAGGGGTGAGGAGATGAGGGGACATCCCCTCAGGATGGGGGGACACAGCCTGAGGGGTCAGGGGACATCCTGAGGGATGAGGGGATGGCAGGGACATGGCCTGAGGGGTGAGGGGATTGGGGGACACGGCCTGAGGGGTGAGGAGATGAGGGGACATCCTGAGGGGATGAGGGGACATCTTAAGGGATGAGGAGACGAAAGGACATGGCCTGAAGGGTGAGGGGACATCCTGAAGGGTGAGGGGACATCCTGAGGGGTCAGGGGACATCCTGAGGGGTGAGGGGACAGGGGGGACACAGCCTGAGGGGTGAGAGGATCGGGGGACACAGCCTGAGGGGCGAGGAGATGGCAGGGACATGGCCTGAAGGGTGAGGAGATGAGGGGACATCCTGAGGGGTGAGGGGATGGGGGGACACGGCCTGAGGGGTCAGGGGACATCCTGAGGGATGAGGGTATGGGGGGACATGGCCTGAGGGGGTGAGGGGATCAGGGGACACGGCCTGAGGGGTGAGGAGATGGCAGGGACATGGCCTGAGGGGTGAGGGGACAGGGGACATCCTGAGGGGTGAGGGGATCGGGGGACATGGCCTGAGGGGTGAGAGGACAGGGGACATCCTGAGGGGTGAGGGGATCGGGGGACATGGCCTGAGGGGTGAGGAGATGAGGGGACATCCTGAGGGGTGAGGGGATCAGGGGACATGGCCTGAGGGGTGAGAGGAGGGGGGAGACATCCTGAGGGGTGAGGGGATAGGGAAGGGGGGAGAGGAGATGAGAACAGCGACAGAGAAAGGGGAAAAGGGAACTGAAAATGAGAGGAATGCGGGAGTGAAAATGGGGAGAAAACCTTAAAGAAAAGGTGGGTAAGAGCAGGCAAAAAAGAGGGGAAATGGGGCAGGAAAGAGAGGGGTGAGGAGACAGAAATCAGTGGGAAAATGTGACAGGAAAGGCTGGAAGAGGTGACAAGAAATGGAGAGCAAAAATAGACAGGAAAGGGAGCAGAAAAAGGGAAGAGGATATGCTAGAAGAAGTGACAGATTGGGGGTGAAAAGGGGACAGAAAATGATATCAGGAAGGGACAGAAACAGCTGGAAAAGGGGACAAAAATTAGGGCAAGGAGTGGATGGAAAATGACGGGAAGTTCTGAGGGGGAGAGGTGGAAAAATGTGAGAGGAAAAAAGCTGGGGAAATGTGAGGGGAAAGGTGGAAAAATAGAAGGGAAATGGCATGAAAATGTGAGGGGCAAAAGGCAGGAAAACATGAGGGGGAAGGGTGGGAAAAATTAGGGAGAAATTAGGGAAAAAAGTAGAAAATGTGAGGGGAAAGGGGCAAGAAAACGTGAGGGGAAAAGGGCGGGAAAACATGAGGGGAAAAGGGCGGGAAAACGTGAGGGGAAAAGGGCGGGAAAACGTGAGGGGAAAAGGGCGGGAAAACATGAGGGGAAAAGGGCAGGAAAACATGAGGGGAAAAGGTAGGAAAACGTGAGGGGAAAAGGGCAGCAAAACATGAGGGGAAAAGGGCAGGAAAACATGAGGGGAAAAGGTAGGAAAACGTGAGGGGAAAAGGGCAGCAAAACATGAGGGGAAAAGGGCAGGAAAACATGAGGGGAAAAGGGCAGTAAAACATGAGGGGAAAAGGGCAGGAAAACGTGAGGGGAAAAGAGCGGGAAAACGTGAGGGGAAAAGAGCAGGAAAACGTGAGGGGGAAAAGGGTGGGAAAATGTGAGGGGAAGAAGAGGGAAAAACCTGAGAGAATGGGAAGGACAGGAGCTGAGAAAGCTGTAGAAAGAAGGTGAAGGGAAATGGGGGATGAAAAGGGACAAAGTGTAAGGACACAAGACAGAAAAGTGTAAAAAGAGGGTGTTGGTGACTGAAAATGGAGCCAAGAGATGAAAGGACTGAGGGGGAAATGAGGGGCAGAAATGGAAGGGACAGAGGCTGCAGGAACTGGAGGAAGCAGGTGACAGGAATGGGAGGAACCCTAGAGGAAAGAGATAAGGAGGGAGAAAATGGTGAAATGAGACAGAAAATGTGGGGCTGAGGGTGGAAAAAGGGGAATGAAGAGGATGACAAGGTGACAGGAGGGGACAAGCCACTGCCCACCATCATCATCCTCCATGTACCCCTATGTCCCCATCGTGTCCCTCCAGGCTGCAGTGATGGACCTGGACCCACGCAGTGAGGGGTTCTATGGCCAAGACCCCCCAAGACCACCGTGTGTCCCAGTGTCCCCCCGCCCCAGGGACAAGGCGGTCCCAAGTGTCCCCAAGAGAGGCAGTGGCCCTGTGTCCTGCCCAGTTCCCCCCTCAGGTCCCTCTGGGGGGACCCCACAGCTGGAGGTGCTGCTGAGGCAGGCGCACAGCCTGAAGAAAGGTGAGTGTGAGGAGCCCTGTGTTCCCCCGCGTTCCCACGTCCCACATGTCCTCCTGTGCTCCCTCATGTGACTGCCATGTCCCCCTGTGTCCCTCTGTCCATCCCACCGTGTCCCACAGTCCGTGAGGCCACAACAGAGGAGCTGGTGAAGGCACAAGACTGCAGTGAGGAGTTGCGCCAGGAACTGGAGCAGCGTGGGTCACCTGGGGGGGACACTGAGAGGTTTGGGGGATCCCTAAGGGTTCTGGAGGGGGACACAGAGGTTTGGGGGTCGCTGAGGGTTCTGGAGGGGGACTCAGAGAGGGCTGGGGACACACAGAGAGGGGTTTGTGGGGTCGCTGGGTGGTGGGTAGGGACCCTGAGGGGTTTGTGGGGACAGAGGGCTCTGAGCTCGTTTCCCCCTCCCCACAGTGCAGCAGCAAAAGGAGGCACTGGAGAGGACCTGGCAGCAGGTGCAGGGTGAGCCTGGGAGGTCCTGGGGTCTTTGGGCCCCCCCAAAACCTCCCATGATGCCCCCTGAACCTCTGACCCCCTTGACCCCCATGATTCCCTGACCCTTGTGGCCCCTCCTGACTCCCCCAGAAGGGGTGGGACCCTCTCACAGAGGGACCCCCTTGGCCCCTGTGACCCCCTGACCCCCGTGACCCCCTGACCCCCGTGACCCCCTGCCCCTCCCCAAAGAGTCACTGCGGAGAGCACAGCTGCAAGGGAAGGAGGTGGAGGCCAAAGGTCAGAGGTGAGTGGGGACACCTGTGACCCTCCCCAACCTCACCTGTGCCCACATGACCTCTGACCCCCTCCCCAAGCACACCTGGTGCCCCCTGACCCCCCACAGGCACTGTGGGCTCTGCCTGGAGCAGCAGCAGGACCTGGAAGGGACAAAGCAGCAGTGGGAGCAGCTGAAAAACCTGCGCCGGGAACAGAGGTGGGGCTGGGGGACACAGGTGGGTTAGGGGTGGCACCAGGTGACCCACACAGGTCATGTGACCACCCTGTGTCCCCTCACTCCCAGGTGGCAGCACTGCCAGCAGCTCGAGGCCATCATGGAGGAGCTCAAGCACCTGCGTGTCACTCACGTGAGGCCTGGGCTGGGGTCCCTGACACACCTGGGGGTCCCACACACACCTGGGGGTCCCACACACACCTGGGTGCCCTGGCACACCCCAGGATCACGCCCTCCCCCCTGTCCCCCCACAGGCTCCAGCCCACCTGAAGGCTGAACTGGTGAAGCTGGAGAAGATGAAGGAGAAGTGGCTGAGCTTGGGTGAGCCCCTGACACCTGAGTGACCCCCCCAGGACCCCCCTCGAGCACCTGAGTGTTCCTGCTGACACCTGAATGACCCCTGTGACACCTCTGGGCACCTGAGGGACACCCTTGAACACCTCAGTGCCAACACCTGAGTGACCTCCTGAGCTCCTGACTGACCCTGAACCCCTCTCCCACAAGCCCTGAGTGACCCCCCTGGACACCTGAGCCCCCCCAAACCCAGGTGTGTCCCCTCGGGCTGACCAATGTCCCCCCCTGCCCAGAGCGCCGTGTGATGGACACCGAGGAGCAGCTGGGCCCAGAGGGAGCTGTGCTCTGGTGAGTGCCCAGCTCTGGCCCCGCCCCCTCAGAGGTGACCCCGCCCACTTGGAGCCTGTCCCCACCCCCCCAATCCCCATTCTTGCAGGCGATTGGTGCAGCAGGAGCAGGAGTGGGTGGAGCGACAGCTGGAGGTGGAGCTGGGCCGGCAGCAGCTGAGCCTGCAACGCCGTGACAGGTGTGTGACACCTGGGACAGGTGTGTCACCCCTGGGACAGGTGTGTGACCCCTAAGGATGGGTGTGTGACCCTCTCAGGACAGGGATGTGATTCCTGGGGACAGGTGTGGGACAGGTGTGTAGGACAGGTGTGGCCCTGTCACCTGGGGCCTGCCCACCTCTGGCCCCACCCCTTCTCTGGCCCCGCCCCCAGGTTGGCAGAGGAGCTGCAGCAGCTGCAGCACTCCCAGGAGGCTCGTGCAGAGTGACAGGGGACGAGATGGACACACCCCGTGGGATACCTGTGGCACCTGTGTGACACCTCCGTGTGTCACGTGCGGGCCACCTGCGTCCTGCCATGTTCTCATGTCCCCCATTCCCTGTTGTCCTCCCCACCATATCCCCCGTGTCCCCCCAGGTCCCCCATGTGTCCCCCATGTCCCCCCAATGTCTCCCATGTCCCCTCACATCCCGATGTCTCCCATGTCCCCTCACATCCCGATGTCCCCCATGTCCCCAGTAAACGTTCTGCCACCACTGCTGTCTCTCAGGCGTCTCTTTGCGACCGCGGGTGACACTTCCCCCACACATGGCAGCCCCCTATGGCCGCCGCCATTGCTCTCCTGGCAGCCGCCATGCTGTGGGCGGGCGCGCCCCTATCAGGAAGCGGAAGTCGGACACGCCCCCGCTTCCGGCCGCGGTTGGGCCTAGCCGGGAGCGTCCCTCGGAGGCGGCGGCAGCGATGGTGGGAGGGGGGAACCAGGGGTGTGTGGGGGTCTCAGGGGGGCTGCGGTGTCTGGGGGACCCCCCCAGGCCCTGACACCCCCCGCCGTTACCCCCTCAGGACAGCGAATTCTCGGACGCGGAGGCGGCCCCGGGCGGGGAGGAGAACGCGCCGGTTTATTGCGTGTGCCGCAAGCCGGACATCAACTGCTTCATGATGTGAGGGGGGGTCTGGGGGCTCCGTAACTACTTCAGGATATGAGGGGAACGGGGAGGAGTGGGGTCTGCAGGTGCTTCAGGATGTGAGGGGCGGTCTAGGGGGGTCTGTAACTACTTCAGGATATGAGGAGAACGGGGAGGAGTGGGGTCTGCAGGTGCTTCAGGATGTGAGGGGAGGGTCTCGAGGGTCCCCAAGTGCTTCAGGATTGAGGGAGAGTCTAGGGGGTCCTCAACTGCTTCAGGATATGAGGGGCGGTCTGGGGGGGTCCACAGGTGCTTCATGATGTGAGGGGAACGGGGGGGAGTGGGGTTTGCAGGTGCTTCATGATGTGAGGAGGGGTCTGGGGGGTCCGTAACTACTTCAGGATATGAGGAGAACGGGGAGGAGTGGGGTCTGCAGGTGTTTGAGGATGTGAGGGGCAGTCTCGGGGGTCCCCAAGTGCTTCAGGATATGAAGGAGGGTCTGGGGGGTCTGTAACTACTTCAGGATATGAGGAGAATTGGGAGGAGTGGGGTCTGCAGGTGCTTCATGATGTGAGGAGGGGTCTGGGGGGGTCCCCAACTGCTTCATGTTGTGAGGGAGGGTCTGGAGGGTCCCCAGCTGCTTCAGGATATTTGGGGGAATGGGGGGAGCAGGGTCCCCAAGTGCTTCAGGATGTGGGAGAGGGTCTGGGGGGGTTGCAGCAAATCTGAGGGTGCAGCAGCAGGGGGGACACAGGGCTGAGGGTCCCAGGTACCTCTCAGGGTGGGATTTGGGGGGTTCTGGCTTGTCTTGGCCCCGGGGGGTGTTGGAGGGGATCCCTTGAAGCGGGGAGGGGTTCAGGGTCCCCCCGGGCGGGGGGGTGCCCAGCTGAGGGTCTCGGTGTCACCCCCGTCCCACAGCGGCTGCGACAACTGCAACGAGTGGTTCCATGGGGACTGCATCAACATCACCGAGCGCATGGCCAAGGCCATCCGCGAGTGGTACTGCCGGCAGTGCCGCGGTGAGAGGGGCTTTGGGGGGCTCTGGGAGAGCTTTGGGGGGGCTCTGGGAGAGCTTTGGGGGGCTCTGGGAGGGCTTTGGGGGGCTCTGGGGGGCTCTGGGAGAGCTTTGGGGGGCTCTGGGAGGGCTTTGGGGGGCTCTGGGGGGGCCACCCGGGGGTGCCAGTGCCGGGGTGAGAGGGGCTGGGGGCTCTGGGAGAGCTTGGGGGGCTCTGGGAGGGCTTTGGGGGGCTTTGGAGGGGCTTTGAGGGGCTCTGGGAGGGCTTTGGGGGGGCTCTGGGAGGGCTTTGGGGGCCTCTGGAAGGGCTTTGGGTGGTTCTGGGAGGGCTTTGGGGGGCTTTGGGGGGGCTCTGGGAGGGCTTGGAGGGGCTCTGGGAGAGCTTTGGGGGCTCTGGGAGAGCTTTGGGGGGGCTTTGGGAGGGCTTTGAGGGAGCCACCTGGGAGTGCCAGTGCTGGGGTGAGAGGGGCTGGGGACTCTGGGAGAGCTTGGGGGGCTCTGGGAGAGCTTGGGGGGGGCTCTGGGAGAGCTTTGGGGGGCTCTGCATGGGTTCGAGGGGGCCACCCAGGAGTGGCAGTGCCACGGTGAGAGGGGCTGGGGGCTTTGGGGGGCTCTGGGAGAGTTTTGGGGGGCTTTGAGGGCCTCTGGGGGGCCATTCAGGAGTGGCAGTGCCACAGTGAGAGGGGATGGGGACTTGGGAGGGCTTGGGGGAGCTCTGTCGGGACTCTGGGAGGGCTTTGGGGGACTCGGGGGGGGCTTGGAGGGGCTTTGAGGGGCTCTGGGAGGGCTTTGGGGGGCGAAAGTGCTCAGCCCCCATGTTCAGTGAATGTAAGGCAGGGGTGTCCCTGGTGGGATTTGGGGTGCCTGACCCCGTTTTTGGGCTGCCTGACCCTGTTTTTGGGGTATCTGACATCAGATCAAGTGCTCAGCCCCCATGTTCAGTGTATGTGAGGCAGGGGTGTCCCTGGTGGGATTTGGGGTGTTCTTCCTGGAATTTGGGGTGCCTGACCCCGTTTTTGGGGTGCCTCACCCTGTTTTTGGAGTATCTGACATCAGATCAAGTGCTCAGCCCTGCATGTTCAGTGTATGTAAGGCAGGGGTGTCCCTGGTGGGATTTGGGGTGCCTGACCCCGTTTTTGGGGTGCCTGACCTCGTGTTTGGGGTGCCTGACCCCGTTTTTGGGGTGCCTGACCCCGTTTTTGGGGTTTCCCCGGCGGTGGACCCCCCTGACCCCTCTGTGACCCCCCCTCAGAGAAGGACCCATCCCTGGAGATCCGGTACCGGCACAAGAAGTGGCGGGAGAAGGAGCACGAGGGGGCCAAGGGGCAGGAGCTGGAGCAGGGCCGGGCTGCCAAGGTGGGCTCTGGGGGGGTCACGGGGTGGGGACCCCACAAAGGGGGACACCCCAATTCTGGGGGGAGGCTGGGAGGTCCCTGAGTGCCCTGGGATGAGGATTTGGGGGGCACCAGGGGGCTTGGGGGTGCTTTGGGGGAGATTCGGGGATCTGATCCTTGCTGGGTGCCTGGGACCCATGCCCGGGTTGGGTTTTGGGGTGTCCCTGGCTGTGTTTAGGGGTGCCTGACGCCATTTTTGGGTGCCTGACCCATTTTTCGGGTTGCCTGACCCCGTTTTTGGTGTACCTGACCCATTTTTGGGGTTCCTGACCCCGTTTTCAGGGTGCCTGACCCCAGATCAAGCGCTCGGCCCGCAAGTGTGGCAAGTGCGAGGCAGGGGTGTCGCTGGTGGGGATTTGGGCTGTCTGACCCCATTTTTGGGGTGCCTGACCCCATTTTTGGGCTGTCTGACCCCGTTTTTGGTGTACCTGACCCCATTTTCGGTGTACCTGACCCATTTTTTGGGGTTCCTGACCCCATTTTCGGGGTTCCCAACCCCAGATCAAGCGCTTGGCCCGCATGTGTGGCGAGTGTGAGGCAGGGGTGTCGCTGGTGGGGATTTGGGGTGCCTGACCCCATTTTTGGTGTACCTGACCCCATTTTTGGGGTGCCTGACCCCATTTTCGGGGTGCCTGGCCCCATTTTTGGTGTACCTGACCCCATTTTTGGTGTGCCTGACCCCATTTTCGGGGTGCCTGACCCCATTTTCGGGGTGCCTGACCCCGTTTTAGGGGTTCCCAACCCCAGATCAAGCGCTCAGCCCGCATGTGTGGCAAGTGTGAGGCAGGGGTGTCCCTGGTGGGGATTTGGGCTGTCTGACCCCATTTTTGGGATGCCTGACCCCATTTTTGGTGTGTCTGACCCCATTTTCGGGGTGCCTGACCCCATTTTCGGGGTGCCTGACCCCGTTTTAGGGGTTCCCAACCCCAGATCAAGCGCTCGGCCCGCATGTGTGGCGAGTGTGAGGCAGGGGTGTCTCTGGTGGGGATTTGGGCTGTCTGACCCATTTTTGGTGTGCCTGACCCCGTTTTCGGGGTGCCTGACCCCATTTTCGGGGTTCCTGACCCCATTTTCGGGGTTCCTGACCCCGTTTTCAGGGTGCCTGACCCCAGATCAAGCGTTCGGCCCGCGTGTGTGGCGAGTGCGAGGCAGGGGTGTCGCTGGTGGGGATTTGGCCTGTCTGACCCCATTTTTGGTGTGCCTGACCCCATTTTCGGGGTGCCTGACCCCGTTTTCGGGGTGCCTGACCCCATTTTCGGGGTGCCTGACCCCGTTTTAGGGGTTCCCAACCCCAGATCAAGCGCTCGGCCCGCATGTGTGGCGAGTGTGAGGCAGGGGTGTCTCTGGTGGGGATTTGGGCTGTCTGACCCATTTTTGGTGTGCCTGACCCCATTTTTGGTGTGCCTGACCCCATTTTTGGTGTACCTGACCCCATTTTCGGGGTGCCAGACCCCATTTTCGGGGTGCCTGTCCCCATTTTTGGTGTACCTGACCCCATTTTCGGGGTTCCTGACCCCGTTTTCGGGGTTCCCAACCCCAGATCAAGCGCTCAGCCCGCATGTGTGGCGAGTGCGAGGCGTGCCGGCGCCCCGAGGACTGCGGGCAGTGCGACTTCTGCCGGGACATGAAGAAATTTGGGGGCCCCAACAAGATCCGCCAGAAGTGCCGGCTGCGGCAGTGCCAGCTGCGGGCGCGGGTGAGCGTGTCCCCAACATGTCCCCAACGTGTCCCCAACGTGTCCCCAGTGTGTCCCCAGCCTGTCCTTGGTGTGTGTTTGGAGTGTGCCCCCGTGTGTGCTCGGCATGGCCGCGGTGCCCGCCAGGGTTGGGGGTGTTGAGGTGGCCTCAGTGTGTCCCCAGCGTGGGTCTTTGTCACTGTGTCCCTGTCACGTGGCTCTGTCACCACCTCGTGTCCCTTTGTCACCCTGTCCTGTGTCCCTTGTTAGCGTTTCTTCTTGTGCTGCGTTCCTTTGTCCCCATGTCCCTGTCCTGTGTCCCTTGGTCACCGTGTCTCGTGTTGTGACACATCCTTTGTCACCGTCTCGCCGCGTCCTTGTGTCTCTTTGTCACCTCGTGCCACGTCCCTGATGTGTCACGCTCCTGACGCGTCCCTGTGTCCCCAGCAAACTGCTGTGTGTCCCTGTGTCACCCTGAGGTGTCCCCAAGGTGTCCTGTGTCCCCAAGGTGTTCTGTGTGCCCAGGTGTCCCATGTCCGTGTGTTCCCATGTCCCCTGTCCGTGTGTCACTGTCTCACAGCGTCCCCAACATGTCCCCAATGTCTCTTGTGTCCCATGTGCCTGTGTCACCCTGTCTCACTATGTCCTCATGTCCTGTGTCTGTGTGTCACTCTGTCAGCGTGTCCCCAACGTGTCCCCAACATTTCTTGTGTCCCCAAATGTCCCATATCCCTGTGTCACCCTCTCTCGCTATGTCCTCATGTCCTGTGTCTGTGTGTCACTCTGTGAGTGTGTCCCCAATGTGTCCCCAATGTGTCTTGTGTCCCCAAGTGTCCCATGTCCCTGTGTCACCATCCTGTATCCCTGACATGTCTCCAAGATGTCCTGTGTCCCTAACTGTCCCATGTCCATCCCTGTGTCACCATATCCCATGTCCCTGTGCCACCGTGTCCTGTGTCCCCATGTCCCTGCATTACCGTATCCTGTGTCCCTGTGTCCCCATGTCCCTGTGTTACCGTATCCTGTGTCCCTGTGTCACCCTGTCCCGTGTCACTGTGCCACCGTGTCCTGTGTCCCCATGTCCCTGCGTTACCGTATCCTGTGTCCCTGTGTCACCCTGTCCCATGTCCCTGTGTCCCTGTGTCCCTGTGTCCCCCTGTCCTGTATCCCTGACATGTCTCCAAGATGTCTCGTGTCCCTAACTGTCCCATGTCCATCCCTGTGTCACCATATCCCATGTCCCTGTGTCACCCTGTCCCGTGTCACTGTGTCCCCATGTCCCTGCGTTACCGTATCCTGTGTCCCTGTGTCACCCTGTCCCATGTCCCTGTGTCCCCAAGTGTCCCATGTTCCTGTGTCACCCTGTCCTGTGTCCCTGTGTCACTGTGTCCCCCTGTCCCTGCGTTACCGTATCCTGTGTCCCTGTGTCCCCCTGTCCCTGTGTCCCTGTGTCCCCATGTCCCTGTGTCCCTGTGTCCCCGTGTCCTGTGTCCCTGTGTCCCCGTGTCCCTGTGTTACCATATCCTGTGTCCCTGTGTCCCCCTGTCCCGTGTCCCTGTGTCCCCATGTCCCTGTGTCCCTGTGTCCCTGTGTCCCCGTGTCCCCGTGTCCCCACATCCCTGTGCCACCGCCCTGTCCCTGACATGTCCCCTCGGTGTCCCCACAGGAGTCCTACAAGTACTTCCCCACCTCGGTGAGTCCCTGGGGCACTGGGGGGGGGGGGGGAGGGCAGGGGGAGGGGAAAGGGGGGACCCCAGACCCCATGAGAAGGGAGTGGGGGAGGGGCCAGGCCTGGCTGATGGGGGAGGGGCACCCCAAAACCCTCATTGCCCTTGGGGTGGGGGGGGGGGGGGGGGGCTCACAGGTACAGGGGGTGGGGGTGCCCAGGAAGGTGCTGACCACCCCCCCCCCCCCCCCCCAATTAGTGCAAGGGGGTCCTGGGGGTGCCATGAGGGGGTCCCAGAGGTGTCTGGTGGGTCCCAGGGGGTCCCTGGTGGGTGCTGACCCCCCCCCCAAATTGATGGGGGTGCCATGAGGGGGTCCCTGGCAGTGCTGCCCACCCCCCTCAGCTGGTACAGGAGCACAAGGGGGAGCTCAGGGTGGTCCCGGGGGTGCCATGGGGGGTCCCAGGGGTGCCATGGGGGGGTCCTGGGGGTCCCTGGCAGTGCTGAGCCCCCCTCAGTTGGCACAGGAGCACAAGGAGGGTCCCTGGGGGGGTCCCGGGATGCAATGGGGGGTCCCAGGGGTGCCATGGGGGGTGTCCCGGGGGGGTCCCAGGGGTGCCATGGGGGGGGTCCCGGGGGTCCCTGGCAGTGCTGACCCCCCCCCCCCAGCTGGCCCGGGGGCGTGAGGGGGACCTGGAGCTGCTGAAGGCGCAGCTGGGGGGGCCGGGGCCCCCCGAGAGCCTCTCGGATGAGGAGCTGCCCCTCGACCCCCGGCTCTACCAGGAGCTCTGCGCCGGCGCCTTCGACGAGCACGGCCTGGTGAGCCCCCCAAAACTGCCCCCCCGGGACCCCAAAAACTGCCCCCCCGGGACCCCAAAAAGTGCCCCCACTGGGACCCCAAAACTGCCCCCCCGGGACCCCAAAAACTGCCCCTTCGGCACCCCAAAACTGCACCAGGAGCCCAAAACTGCCCCACCTGGGACCCCCAAAACTGCCCCCCCGGGACCCCAAAACTGCCCCCACTGGGACCCCAAAAACTGCCCCCACTGGGACCCCAAAACTGCACCAGGAGCCCAAAACTGCCCCACCTGGGACCCCCAAAACTGCCCCCACTGGGACCCCAAAACTGCCTCCCCCCCAGGACCCCAAAAGTGCCCCCACTGGGACCCCAAAACTGCACCAGGAGCCCAAAACTGCCCCACCTGGGACCCCAAAAACGGCCCCCACTGGGACCCCAAAACTGCCCCCCCGGGACCCCCAAAAAGTTCCCCCACTGGGACCCCAAAACTGCCCCCAGCACCCCAATACTGCCCCCCAGGCACCCCAAATACCTCCTCAGGCCCCCAGAACTGCCCCCTGGGCACTCCAAATCCCACCAGGCATCCCAAATCCCCCCCCAAGTACCACAGGAGCAGATTTGAGGGAGGATTTTGCATGTCAGGGCCTGGTTTAGTGTGTTTAGGCCTGGTTTAGGCTGTTTAGGCCTGGTTTAGGCTGTTCAGAGGTGGTTTTGTGTGAGCTTCAGGTGTATCAGGGAGTGTCCCCAAATGTCCCCAGCGTGTCCTGGCGCATCAGGACATGTCCCCATGGCACTCTGAGGTGTGTCAGGCGTGTCAGACGTGTCCCCAGCGTGTCCTGGCACATCAGGACACGTCCCCATGGCACTCTGAGGCGTGTCAGGCGTGTCCCCAGCGTGTCCTGGCACATCAGGACATGTCCCCGTGGCACTCTGAGGTGTGTCAGGCGTGTCCCTGCATGTCCCCAGCGTGTCCTGGCACATCAGGACATGTCCCCGTGGCACTCTGAGGCGTGTCAGGCGTGTCCCCAGAGTGTCCTGGCACATCAGGACATGTCCCCATGGCACTCTGAGGCATGTCAGGCGTGTCCCTGCATGTCCCCAGCGTGTCCTGGCACATCAGGACATGTCCCCATGGCACTCTGAGGCGTGTCAGCCGTGTCCCTGTGTGTCCCCAGCGTGTCCTGGCGCATCAGGACACGTCCCCATGGCACTCTGAGGCATGTCAGGCATGTCCCCAGAGTGTCCTGGCACATCAGGACACGTTTCCATGGCACTCTGAGGCGTGTCCCTGCGTGTCCCCAGCGTGTCCTGGCACATCAGGACATGTCCCCATGGCACTCTGAGGCGTGTCCCTGCATGTCCCCAGCGTGTCCTGGCACGTCCCCACACGCCCAAGGCACCTCAGGCCACGTTGTCCCCTCGTGTCCCTTCACGGGCCACGCTCTGAGGCGCATCGGGGACGTCACCCCACACGTCCCCGTGTGTCCCCCACGTGTCCCCATGTGTCCCTGGTCCTGCCAGCCCTGGCTCAGCGACGCCGAGGACGCGCCGTTCCTGGACCCCGTCCTGCGCAAACGCGCCGTGAAGGTCAAACACGTCAAACGCCGCGAGAAGAAGTCGGACAAGAAGGTGAGAGCTTACTGGGAGCTACTGGGAGGGCCACTGGGGGTTACTGGGAGGTTCCATGGGTTACTGGGAGGGCTCCGGGCGGTTGCTGGGTTACGGGCAGTGGTTACTGGGTGGTGGACGGGTGGTTACTGGTGCTCACTGGTGTGGAAGGAGGAGCGGCGGAATGAGCACTGGGAGCTGCTGGGAGGTACTGGGAGGGTTCTGGGTGCTAACTGGTGTTAACTGGTGTTAACTGGTGCTAACTGGTGCAGAAGTAGGAGCGATACAAAGGGCGTCAGCAGTGGGCACAGTACCTGGAGGGCTCTGGTGGTTACTGGGCTATGAGTGATGGTTACTGGGAGGTTACTGGGAGGTTACTGGGAGGTTACTGGTCTATGAGTGGTGGTGACTGGGTAACTTCTGGGTGATTACTGGGTGGTTACTGGGTGGTTACTGGTGCTGACTGGGGGTTTCTGGTGCAGAAGGATGAGCACTACAAGTGGCACTGGCAGTGCTGGGCTATGAGAAGTGGTTACTGGGAGGTGACTGGGTGATTACTGGGAGGTTACTGGTGCTAACTGGTGCAGAAGGAGGAGCGCTACAAGCGGCACTGGCAGCGGGCACAGCACTGGAAGGGCTCTGGTGGTTACTGGGCTATGAGTGGTGATGACTGGGATGTTACTGGGTGGTGACTGGAGGTTACTGGGAGGTTACTGGGTGGTGACGAGGATGTTACCGTGTGGTTACTGGTTCTAACTGGGGGTTACTGGTGCAGAAGGAGGAGCGCCACAAGCGGCACTGGCAGCGGGCGCGGCACTGGAGGGGCTCTGGTGGTTACTGGGCTATGGGTGATGGTTACTGGGATGTTACTGGGCGGTGCCTAGGATGTTACCGTGTGGTTACTGGTTCTAACTGGTGCTAACTGGTGCAGAAGGAGGAGCGCTACAAGCGGCACCGGCAGCAGGCGTGGCACTGGCAGCACTGGGCTATGAGTGGTGGTTACTGGGTGGTTACTGGGTGGTTACTGGGAGGTTACTGGTTCTAACTGGGGGTTACTGGTGCAGAAGGAGGAGCGCTACAAGCGGCACCGGCAGCGGGCGCGGCACCGCGAGCGCCGCGGGCACCCCGAGCGCGCCGACGCCCGCGACCCCGCGGGGCTGGGCCAGTGCCTGGGCCCCGGCTGCACCCGCCCCGCGCGCCCGCCCTCCAAGTACTGCAGCGAGGCCTGCGGCATCAAACTGGCTGCCAAGTGAGTACCCACCCAGTACGGACCAGTATAAACCAGTACAGACCAGTATAAACCAGTGCGGGACAGGACAGGCTGGTATGGACTGGTATAAACTGGTACAGAATGGTACAGGCGGTATAGACCAGTATAAACTGGTACAGATTAGTAACGATGTAGACCAGTATAAACCACTACAAACCAGTACAGACCAGCAGATCCAGCAGTGGATCCAGCAGCGGATCCCAGGGATCCTGGTGCCCCCATTAACCCTTTCCCCCCCAAATCCCAGCCGGATCTACAAGATCCTGCCACAGCGGATCCAGCAGTGGATCCCAGGGATCCTGGTGCCCCCATTAACCCTTTCCCCCCCCAAATCCCAGCCGGATCTACGAGATCCTGCCACAGCAGATCCCAGGGATCCTGCAGTCCCCATTAACCCTTTCCTCACCCTGATCCTGATCCCAGCCAGATCTAAGAGATCCTGCTGCAGCGGATCCAGCAGTGAATCCAGCAGTGGATCCAGCAGTGGATCCCAGGGATCCTGGTGCCCCCATTAACCCTTCCCCCCCAATCCCAGCCAGATCTACGAGATCCTGCCACAGCGGATCCAGCAGTGGATCCAGCAGTGGATCCCAGGGATCCTGCAGCCCTCATTAACCCTTTCCCCCCCAAATCCCAGCCGGATCTACGAGATCCTGCCGCAGCGGATCCCAGGGATCCCGGAGATGCCATTAACCCTTTCCCCCCCAATCCTAGCCGGATCTACAAGATCCTGCCACAGCGGATCCAGCAGTGGATCCCAGGGATCCTGCAGCCCCCATTAACCCTTTTCTCACCCAAATCCCAGCCGGATCTACGAGATCCTGCCACAGCAGATCCCAGGGATCCTGCAGTCCCCATTAACCCTTTCCTCACCCTGATCCTGATCCCAGCCAGATCTACGAGATCCTGCCGCAGCGGATCCAGCAGTGGATCCAGCCGTGGATCCCAGGGATCCTGCAGCCCTCATTAACCCTTTCCCCCCGAAATCCCAGCCGGATCTACGAGATCCTGCCGCAGCAGATCCCAGGGATCCTGGAGATGCTATTAACCCTTTCCCCCCCAATCCTAGCCGGATCTACAAGATCCTGCCACAGCGGATCCAGCAGTGGATCCCAGGGATCCTGGTGCCCCCATTAACCCTTTCCCCCCCCAAATCCCAGCCGGATCTACGAGATCCTGCCACAGCAGATCCCAGGGATCCTGCAGTCCCCATTAACCCTTTCCTCACCCTGATCCTGATCCCAGCCAGATCTAAGAGATCCTGCTGCAGCGGATCCAGCAGTGAATCCAGCAGTGGATCCAGCCGTGGATCCCAGGGATCCTGCAGCCCTCATTAACCCTTTCCCCCCCAAATCCCAGCCAGATCTACGAGATCCTGCCACAGCAGATCCAGCAGTGGATCCAGCAGTGGATCCCAGGGATCCTGGTGCCCCCATTAACCCTTTCCCCCCCAATCCCAGCCAGATCTACGAGATCCTGCTGCAGTGGATCCCAGGGATCCCGGAGATGCCATTAACCCTTTCCCCCCCCAAATCCCAGCCGGATCTACAAGATCCTGTCACAGCAGATCCAGCAGTGGATCCCAGGGATCTTGCAGCCCCCATTAACCCTTTCCCCCCCCAAATCCCAGCCGGATCTACGAGATCCTGCCGCAGTGGATCCAGCCATGGATCCCAGGGATCCTGGTGCCTCCATTAACCCTTTCCTCACCCAAATCCTAGCTGGATCTACAAGATCCTGCCACAGCGGATCCAGCAGTGGATCCAGCAACGGATCCCAGGGATCTTGCAGCCCCCATTAACCCTTTCCCCCCCCAAATCCCAGCCGGATCTACGAGATCCTGCCGCAGCGGATCCAGCAGTGGATCCCAGGGATCCTGCAGCCCTCATTAACCCTTTCCCCCCCCCAATCCCAGCCGGATCTACGAGATCCTGCCGCAGCGGATCCCAGGGATCCCGGAGATGCCATTAACCCTTTCCCCCCCCCCAATCCCAGCCGGATCTACAAGATCCTGCCACAGCGGATCCAGCAGTGGATCCAGCAACGGATCCCAGGGATCTTGGTGTCCCCATTAACCCTTTCCCCCCCCCAATCCCAGCCGGATCTACGAGATCCTGCCGCAGCGGATCCAGCAGTGGCAGCAGAGCCCGTGCGTGGCGGAGGAGCACGGCAAGCGGCTGCTGGAGCGCATCCGGCGCGAGCAGCACCAGGCGCGGCTGCGGCTGCAGGAGATGGAGCGGCGCTTCCACGAGCTCGAGGGGCTCATCGCCCGCGCCAAGGGGCACCCGCCCCGCGAGGACGAGGAGGTGGGCACCCCCGGGGCTCACGGAGGGCTGGGGACCCCCAAAAGTGCTTTATTTCTACCCATTTTGGGTTCCTCGTGTGATCGCCCTTGGTTCTTCATGGACGCCTGGGTATCCCCCAAATTTTTAATTTTCCCCATTCTGGGTCCCTCTTGAGATGCCCCCGGATCTTTTGTGGACACCCAGGTGCCCCCAAACCCTTTAATTCTCCGTTTTGGGTTCCTCTTGTGATCACCTTTGGTCCTTCATGGACGCCTGGGTATCCCCCAAATTTTTAATTTTCCCCATTCTGGGTCCCTCTTGAGATGCCTCCTGATCCTTCATGGACACATGGTTGCCCCAAACCCTTTAATTCTCCCTGTTTTGGGTCCCTCTTGAGATCCCCCCCTGGTTTTTCATGGTCCCCAAATGCGAGTCCCCCCTCACTGTCCTTCCCTGGGTCCCCCCCAGTCCCTGGGTCCCCCCCCAAAAATCTCTGGGTCCTTCCTGAGCTCCGTCCTGGTTGCCCCCAAACCCTTTAATTCTCCGTTTTGGGTTCCTCTTGTGTTCACCCTTGGTCCCTCATGGACACATGGTTGCCCCAAACCCTTTAATTCTCCCTGTTTTGGGCTCCTCTTGAGATCCCCCCTGGTTTTTCATGGACTCCTGGATGTCCCCAAATGCGAGTCCCCCCTCACTGTCCTTCCCTGGGTCCCCCCGCCAAAATCTCTGGGTCCCTCCCAAAATCTCTGGGTCCTTCCTGAGCTCCATCCTGGGTTCCCCCAAACCCTTTAATTCTCCCCATTCTGGGTCCCCCCTGAGCCTTCCCCAAATCTCTGAGTCCCCCCTGAGCCCTGTCCTGGGTCCCCCATGGACAGCAGGGTCCCCCCAAACCCCTCCCTGGAGCATCTGCTTCCCCCTGGAGCCCCATAACTTTGTGTCCCCCCCAATCCCTGGGTGCCCCTGTGGGACCCTCTGACCCCGCTGTCCCCCCCAGAGCACAGAGGGGGACAGTGAGGACACGGACCTGCAGATCTTCTGCGTGTCCTGTGGCCACCCCATCAACCCCAAGGTGGCCCTGAGGCACATGGAGCGCTGCTACGCCAAGGTGAGCCCGGGCTCGGGGGCACCTCTGGGTGCCTGGGGGTTCCATGGGCTCTGTGGGATCATCTTTGGGATCTATGGGATCATCTATGGCACTTTCTGGGCTGCTCTGGGATCATCCATGGGATCTGTGGGATTGTCTGGGATCATCTGTGGGACCTATGGGATCATCCATGGCACTCCCTGGGCTGCTCTGGGATCGTCCATGAGATTTGTGGGATCATCCATGGCACTCCAGGCTCCTGTGGGATCATCCATGGGGTCTGTGAGATTATCTTTGGGATCTGTGGGATCATCCATGGCACTCCAGGTTTCTGTGGGATCATCCATGGGGTCTGTGGGATCATCCATGGCACTCCAGGCTCCTGTGGGATCATCCATGGGCTCTGTGGGATCATCCATGGCACTCCAGGTTCCTGTGGGATCATCCATGGGGTCCGTGAGGTCATCCATGGGCTCTGTGGGATCATCCATGGCACTCCAGGCTCCTGTGGGATCATCCATGGGGTCTGTGGGATCATCCATGGCACTCCCTGGGCTGCTCTGGGATCATCCACAGGATCTGTGGGATCATCCATGGGATCTGTGGGATCATCTATGGGGTCTGTGGGATCATCTTGGGGATCTGTGGGATCATCCATGGCACTCCAGGCTCCTGTGGGATCATCCATGGGGTCTGTGGGATCATCCATGGGGTCTGTGGGATTGTCTGTGATCATCTGTGGGACCTGTGGGATCATCCATGGCACTCCCTGGGCTGCTCTGGGATCGTCCATGGGATTTGTGGGATCATCTGTGGGATCATCCATGGCACTCCAGGCTCCTGTGGGATCATCCATGGGGTCTGTGGGATCATCCATGGGGTCTGTGGGATCATCCATGGCACTCCCTGGGCTGCTCTGGGATCATCCATGGGGTCTGTGGGATCATCTTTGGGATCTGTGGGATCATCTGTGGGATCATCCATGGCACTCTCTGGGCTACTGTGGGATCATCCATGGGGTCTGTGTGCCCCTGTTGGTTCTTGGGATCTGTGGGATCATCCATGGCACTCCAGGCTCTTGTGGGATCATCCATGGGATCTGTGGGATCATCCATGGCACTCCAGGCTCTTGTGGGATCACCCATGGGGTCTGTGGGATCATCCGTGGCACTCTCTGGAACTTTGGGGGTCTCTGTAGGGTCTGTGGGGGCCGTAGGGGCCTCCTGGGAGCTCTGTAGAGCCTGGGGGTTCTGTGGGGTCCCATGGGACTCTATAGGGGCTGGGGGGGCTCCATGGGGAAACTGTGGGAGGGCTCAGGGGGGCTCTGGAGGGGCTGGGAGTCCCTCTGGGGGTCCATAGGGCTTGGGGGGGGGGCTCAGGGTTCCCATCCCTGCCCCCCCTTTTGACACCCCCCAACCCCATTGCAGTACGAGAGCCAAACGTCCTTCGGGTCCATGTACCCCACCCGCATCGAGGGGTGAGTGGGGAGGGGGCTCTGGGGGGGAAGGGGGACCCCAGACCCTTAAATCCTCCTGGGAAGGATGGGGAGCAGCCTGGGGGGACCCCAGACCCCTAAATCCTCCTGGGAAGGGATGGGGAGCACCCAGGGGGGACCCCAGACCCTTAAATCCTCCTGGGAAGGATGGGGAGCAGCCTGGGGGGACCCCAGACCCCTAAATCCTCCTGGGAAGGGGAGGGGGACCTCAGACCCCCTAAATCCTCCTGGGAAGGGAAGGGGAGCACCCTAGAGGGGACCCCAGACCCCTGAATCCTCCTGGGAATGGAGGGGGAGCACCCAGGGGAGACCCCAGACCCCTGAATCCTCCTGGAAAGGGGAGGGGGAACACCCAGGGGAGACCCCAGACCCCTAAATCCTTCTGGGAAGAATGGGGAGCAACCCAGGGGAGACCCCAGACCCCTAAATCCTTCTGGGAAGGGAGGGGGAGCACCCAGGCCAGGCTTTTTGGGGTGGGGGGTGTCACCTCTCGTGTCCCCCCCAGGGCCACCCGGCTGTTCTGTGACGTTTACAACCCCCAGAGCAAAACCTACTGCAAGAGGCTGCAGGTGCTGTGCCCCGAGCACTCCCGGGACCCCAAGGTGGGCACAGAGTGAGAGTTTGGGGGTGGAATTTAGGGGATCTGTGCCCAGAGCATTCATGGCACCCCAAGGTGGGCACAGAGTGAGGTTTTGGGGTGGAATTTAAGGAATCTGTGCCCTGAGCACTCCTGGGACCCAAGGTGGGCACAGGGGGACAAAAACAGGGGTAGTGGTAGTGCCCAGGACAGTCTTGAGATCCCAAAGTGGGCACAGAGTGAGGTTTTGGGGTGGAATTTAGGGGATCTGTGCCCGAGCACTCCCGGGACCCCAAGGTGGGCACAGAGTGAGAGTTTGGGGTGGGATTTAGGGGGATCTGTGCCCTGAGCATTCATGGGACCCCAAGGTGGGCACAGGAGTGAGGTTTTGGGGTGGAATTTAGGGGATCTGTGCCCAGAGCATTCATGGCACCCCAAAGTGCACATGGGGTGCTTTGTGGGGCAGGGGCAGTGCCCAGGACACTCCTGAGACCACCTAAGTGGGGCACGGAATGAGGTTTTTGGGGTGGAATTCAGGGGATCTGTGCCCTGAGCACTCCTAGGACCCCAAGGTGGGCACAGGGGGACAAAACAGGGGTAGTGGTAGTGCCCAGGACAGTCTTGAGATCCCAAAGTGGGCACAGAATGAGGTTTTGGGGTGGAATTTAGGGGATCTGTGCCCAGAGCATTCCCAGGACACCAAGGTGGGCACAGGAGGGGGGACAGGACAGGGGCAGTGCCCAGGACACTCCTGAGACCCCAAGGTGGGCACGGAATGAGGTTTTTGGGGTGGAATTTAGGGGATCTGTGCCCTGAGCACTCCTAGGACCCCAAGGTGGGCACAGGGGGACAAAACAGGGGTAGTGGTAGTGCCCAGGACAGTCTTGAGATCCCAAAGTGGGCACAGAATGAGGTTTTGGGGTGGAATTTAGGGGATCTGTGCCCAGAGCACTCCCAGGACCCCAAAGTGGGCACAGAATGAGATTTTGGGGTGGAATTTAGGGAATCTGTGCCCTGATCACTCCAGGGACCACAAGGTGGCACAGAATGAGGTTTTGGGGTGGAATTTAAGGGATCTGTGCCCTGAGCACTCCCAGGACACCAAGGTGGACACGGGAGGGGGGGACAGCACAGGGGCAGTGCCCAGGACACTCCCAGGACGCCCAGGGTGGCCGTGGAGGTGGGCAGGGGGGGCTCTGGGTGTCCCCAGCCCGGCGCTGACCCCGTGCCCGCCCCAGGTGCCTGCGGATGAGGTGTGCGGGTGCCCTCTGGGTGCGCGACGTCTTCGAGCTGACCGGGGACCTTCTGCCGCGTCCCCCAAGCGCAAGTGCCACCGTCACTACTGCTGGGAGAAGCTGCGCCGCGCCGAGGTGGACCTGGAGCGCGTCCGCGTGGTGGGGTGCCACCGCCCAGCGTCCCCACAGTGTCCCCACAGTGTCCCCAAAGTGTCCCCATGCTGCTCCATGTCCCCGTGGTGTCTGTCCTGTGTTCTGCTATCTCCACACTGCTCCACGTCCCCATGGTGTCTGTCCCATGTTCCACTGTCCTCATGCGGTCCCCATGGTCCCCCACACTGTCCTGTGTCCCTGTTCCCATGCTGTCCTTGTCACTGTCCCCATGCTGTCCTTGTCACTGTCCCCACACTGTCCCTGGTGCTGTCCCCACACTGTTCTTGGCACCGTCCCCACGCTGTCCCATGTCCCCACACTGTCCCCACGCTGTCCCCTCCTGCAGTGGTACAAGCTGGACGAGCTGTGTGTCCCTGTCTCCACACTGTCCCCACATTGTCCCTGTCCCTGTCCCACCCTGTCCCCACCCTGTCCCTGCAGTGGTACAAGCTGGACGAGCTGTGTGTCACTTGTCCCTGTCCCCACATTGTCACTGTCCCTGTCCCACACTGTCCCTGTCCCTGCAGTGGTACAAGCTGGACGAGCTGTTCGAGCAGCACAGTGTCACTGTCACTGTCCCTGTCCCTGTCCCCCACACTGTCCCTGTCCCCACAGTGGTACAAGCTGGACAAGCTGTGTGTCACTGTCCCACACTGTCCCCTGTCCCTGCAGTGGTACAAGCTGGACGAGCTGTGTGTCCCCTGTCCCTGTCCCCACACTGTCCCTGTCCCTGTCCCCACACTGTCCCTGTCCCCACAGTGGTACAAGCCTGTGTTGTCACTATCCCCACACTGTCCCCACAGTGGTACAAGCTGGACGAGCTGTTCGAGCAGGACAGTGTCCCTGTCCCACACTGTCCCTGTCCCCACAGTGGTACAAGCTGTGTGTCACTGTCCCTGTCCCTGTCCCCACAGTGGTACAAGCTGGATGAGCTGTGTGTCCCTGTCCCTGTCCCACAGTGTCCCTGTCCCTGTCCCCGCAGTGGTACAAGCTGGATGAGCTGTGTGTCCCTGTCCCTGTCCCACACTGTCCCTGTCCCTGTCCCCCACACTGTCCCCACACTGTCCCCACAGTGGTACAAGCTGGACGAGCTGTTCGAGCAGGACAGTGTCCCTGTCCCTGTCCCACACTGTCCCTGTCCCACACTGTCCCCACAGTGGTACAAGCTGGACGAGCTGTTCGAGCAGGAGCGCAATGTGCGGGCGGCCATGACGAACCGGGCGGGGCTGCTGGCGCTGATGCTGCACCAAACCATCCAGCACGACCCCCTGACCACGGACCTGCGCTCGGACCGCTGAGCAGGGCCTGGCTCGGGCTGCTGTCCGCCCCTGGAGCCCCAAAACCCCCCCAGACCCCTCCCCACGTCCCCCCCACCCCTGGTTCCTGGGTGCTCCCCCATCCCCAAATAAACTGGGTGTGCAAAAGGAGTCTGGGGGTGTCCCTGGGCTCTCGGGTGGGATTTGTGGGATATAGGGAGGGATTTCTGTGGGGTCTTTTGGGATCCTGGGGGTGCCCTTTTGGGGGGAATTTCAGGAGCTTCTGGGTTCTGGTACCACCCCAGACCCTGCAGAGGCTGTGGGGATCCCTTCTCTACCCTTGGGGGTGGCTGAGGGGGGTCCTGAGGAGGTTGGGGGGGGTCTTTGGGGGGCAGGGGGGATGGAAATGGGAGCAGAAACCAAGAGGGGGATTGAGGGGTCCCAGGCGGTTTTGGGGGGGCTCTTTGTGCGGGGTCCTGAGGGTTCTGTGAGACTGGTAATAGGAGCACTATCCAAGAGGGGGCTGGGAGGGGTCCCTGGTGGTGTTTGGGGTCCTTTGGGGGGGTCCTGAGGGTCTCGGGCAGAGGGAAATGGCAGCACTATCCAAGGGGAAGCTGGGAGGGGTCCCTGGTGGTGTTTGGGGGTCCTTTGGGGGATTCTGGGGGGGAAAATGGGGGCAGCATCTGTGGGGGGCTTGGGAGGAGACCCTGATGGTGTCTGGGGGGGTCCTGGGGGTCCTGGGCAGGCAGAAATGGCAGCACTGTCCAAGGGGAAGCTGGGAGGGGTCCCTGGTGATGTTCGGGGTCCTTTGTGGGGTCCTGGGCAGGGGGAAGGGTCCCAATGCGCGGCGGGGAAGACACTCAGGGTTCATTAGCATAGCCACGCCCGCGCCATGCCTCATTAGCATAGCACCGCCCCTCCTCGTCACGCGCCCGTTGTCACGTGCCCCTCCTCTCCCCATGGGTCTCCTATCGCCCGCCCCTCCCTGGTTTTCCCTTTTCTCATTGGTCCACACCGCATCATGTGACCCACAGCCCCCGCCCACTACTTTTCCCGCCCGGCGTTTTCCGCTTCCGGCGCGGGGCCCCGCCCCCTCCGCCCCCGCGGCCTCGCGGCGTCGCCGGAGGAAGAGGAGGAGGAAGAGGAGGAGGAAGAGGAAGAGCTGCGCCACAGGCGGGGGCGGGATGGGAACGGTGAGGGGCCAGGGGGGTGCGGAACCGCAGCGGGGTTCGGCGAGGAGCGGGGAGCGTGAGGGATCCGAGCGGGGAGACGCGGCCGGTGGGGACGGGCGGGCCGTGAGGGGGCAGGGGGGGCGGCTGGGGGGGGGGGTTCGTCGGGGGGAAGGGGCGTGAGGGAGAGGGCTGGGAAAGGGAGAGGGAGTTTGGGGGCAGTTTGTGAGGGGTGAGAGGCTGTTTGTGAGGGAAAGGGGCAGGTTTTGGGGCAGTTTCTGAGGGGGGAGGGGCAGTTTGGGGTTGTTTCTGAGAGGGGGAGGGGCAGTTTGGAGGGCAGTTTGTGAGGGGGGAGGGGCATTTTTTGGGGGTTGTTTGTGAGGGGAAGGGGCAGTTTGTTGAGGGGAGGGGCGGTTTGAGGGCAGTTTATGAGGGGGAGGGGCAGTTTGGCGGGGCTGTTTCTGAGGGAAAGTGGCTGTTTGTGAGGGCGAAGGGGCAGTTTGTGAGGGGAAGGGGCGGTTTGAGGGCGGTTTGTGAGGGGAAGGGGCGGTTTGTGAGGGGGAAGGGGCGGTTTGAGGGCAGTTTATGAGGGGGCGGCACCGCTTAAAGGGTATTTGTGGTTGGGGGCGGAACTCCGGGCCAGTTTTGGGGGTGTCCTTGCGGGGCAGGGTCGGACCCGGAGCTGTGTTTGTGTTGGGGGAGGGGAGGGGGGGCCCTGGCGGTGGGGGAGGGGAGGATGGAGTCACGTGGGGAGGGGGGCGGGGTCGGGCTGTGTTTGGGGGCGGGGGTCCGGGGGGGTGTTTGGGCTCTCGGGGCCGGCCGTGACCCCCTCCCCACCCTCTCCCCGGGGCTCTCAGCCCCCCCGCAGGGATGGCGGAGGGCTGGGCCGAGTGCCCGGCGCTGGGCCCGGGCTGGCAGCCGCCGCGAAGCTTTTCGGAAATCCGGGGCCACCAGCGGCCGCAGCGACACCCTACTACAAGAGGTTGCCCTTCCCCAGAAACCCCCAACGCCCCCCTTCCACCCCCACGGGACTGCGGCTGGGGCCGGTTCTGCCATTTCTCCCTCCCTAGACCCCATCCCGTGTCCATTTGGGGGCTTCCCCCCCACTCCCCGGTGGTGTTTCAGAGTCCCTCTCCCATCTCCCCCGGGTCACCTTAGTGCCCCTTTCCCCAAATATTCCCAGTCCCCTCCAATTCTTCCAGGCTATTTTAGGGCTCGGTGGGTCCTCTTTGAGAGTTTTGGGTCCCCCTTTCCCAATCTCCCTTTGGCATTTGGGGGCTCCCCCAGGCTCAGCGGTTCCCCTGGGGTTTTGGGGCCGTTCCTGGGGATTTTGGGGGCCCATCTGACCACACTCCCTGGCAGCCCCACAGGGCAGAAGTTCCGCAGTAAGATCGAGCTGCGGCGGTTCCTGGGCCCCGGGCACGACCTCAGCAACTTCGACTTCAAATCGGGGGCAAGCAGCGACCTGGCCCCACCCGGGTATGGGGGATGGGAGCCTAAAAAACCACGGGAGGGGGCACAAAAATCCCAAAAAACCTCGGGGAGGGGAAAAACTGGAGTTCTCCTTGTGGGGGAGCCCCAGGACTAGAAAGGAATTAGGGGTGGAATAAAAAGATTGGGCAGAAGAAGCTGCTCCAAATGAAGTCGAGGAGAACCTAAATTGGGGAAGGGGAGAAACATGGGGTCTTTAAACTGGGGAGGAACAGTAAATGGGGGTTTTATGGGGGTTTTGAAGTGTCTCCTTTTTGTGCCTTTCAGACCAGGAAGAGCCCAAAATGGCACCTGCCCGCCGGGCCCCTCCCAGAGCCCCCCAAAATCTTCAAAAAGGAGGAGGAGGAGGAGGTGGAGGTGGAAGTGGAGGTGGGCGGGGCTGAGACCGAGAAGGCCCCACCCTCATCAGTTCAGGCCCTGCCCATCCCCGTCCAGGCCACGCCCTCTCCATCTGTGGCCCACGCCCCTGCCGGAGCCCCCCCATCGCCGGACCCGGAAGCGGCCGCCCCTGGAGCCCCCCCAGGATGGGGTGGTGGCGTGAGTGGGGGATGGGGGGGTCCTAGGTGGGGGTGGCCCTGGGAACTCTTGGTTGTGGGGAGGGGGTCCCAGGAGCAGGGGGTGACCCCAAGAGGGAGGGATTGGGGTCCCTGGGGGGAGTTTGGAGGAACCCTGGGGAGAAATTCTGAGGGGGGGGGGGGGGTTCCCTCAGGGGGGGTTCTGGGGGGGGCAGTGGGGGTGTTGGGGTCCCCCTGGCCCCCCCCCAAAAATGCTGCCCTCTCCTCTGCAGGCTGTGTGCTGGCTGCCAGAGCCTCTTCCCCGGGGGTGTCCCTGCCCCCCCAGCGCCGCTGCCGCTGGCTCTGCCCTGACTGCCGTGGTGAGCTTCGCCTCAGCGCCCTCCTCCTCATCCTCTCCGTGCTCCTCCTCATCCTCTTCGTGCTCCTCCTCCTTCTCTGAGTCTTTCTCTCACCTTCCTCAGCTCTCTCAGAGATTTTTGTGTCTTATCCTCTTCCTTATGTTCCTGTTGTTCTTGTTCTTCCTTCTTCATTCCCTGGGTTTTTCCTCTCCATCATCATCATCATCCCCTGGATTGTTTTAACCTCATAATTTTAATTTTATTCCAACTTCCCATTCCTCCTCCTCCTTCCTGCTTCTTCCCTGCTCCTTTTTTCCCTCTGCTTTGGACCATTCTGGTGGGGAAGGAGTTTGGGAGGGGGGATCAGGGGGGAATCCCAGCAAAGCTGGGGTGACCCTGACCCCCTTCCCTCCACCTCCCCCAGCCCAGAGACGAGACTTCAACCGGGGAGCAGCGATTCTACAAGGTACCCCCAATCCCTCAAGAGGGCTGAATGGTGCTCCCCAAATCCCTCAGGGGGTCTGGGGGCTCCCCCAGAGCCCTGACACCCCCTGCCCACAGCGGGTGGGCTGTGGCACGTGCCAGGCCTGTCGCATCCCCGAGGAGACTGCGGCATCTGCAGCGCCTGCGCCCGCAGCGCCCCCGGGGGCCCCGCAGGGCCCGGCCGGACCCCCAAGTGCCTCCTGCGCCGCTGCCTGCGCATCGTCAAGAAGGTACCGGCCACCTCTCTGTCACTGGCACCCCTCTGGGTGTCACCAGCACCCCCCCCCAGTGTCATCAACATCCTCTCAATGGCACCAGCACCCCCCTGTCACTGGCACCCACCCTGGTGTCACCAACGCCCACCCAGTGTCACCAACATCCACCTCAGTGTCACCAGCACCTCCTTGTCACTGTCACCCACCCTGCTGTCCTGGGTAACCCCCCTGTCCCCACAGGGCCTGGGCTGCGGCTCCTGCCTTGTTCCCCTGTCCCTTGTCCCCTGTCCCTTGTCTGTGGCTGCTCATTCACCCATGTCCTCCTATATCCTCCCGTGTTATCCCATATTTGTTATCCCATGTTTTCCCATATTTCCCTGTGTTTTCCCTTATTTGTTATCCCATTTTTTCCATTTTTCCCTGTGTTTTCCCATGTTTGTTATCCCATATTTCCCTGTGTTTCCCTGCTGTCCTGGGTAACCCCCCGTGTCCCCACAGGGCCTGGGCGGCGGCTCCTTCTTTGTCCCCCTGTCCCCTGTCTGTGGCTGCTCATTCACCACGTCCTCTATATCCTCCCGTGTTATCCCATGTTTGTTATCCCATATTTCCCTGTGTTTTCCCATATTTCCCTGTGTTTTCCCATGTTTGTTACCCCATTGTTTTTCCCATGTTTTCCCCATATTTCCCTGTGTTTTGTCCCCACAGGGCCTGGGCTGCAGCTCCTGCCTTGTCCCCTGTCCCTTGTCTGTGGCTGCTCATTCACCCATGTCCTCCTATATCCTCCCGTGTTATCCCATAATTTGTTATCCCATGTTTTCCCCATATTTCCCATGTGTTACCCCATATTTGTTACCCTATTTTTTCCCGTGTTTTCCCAATATTTGTCCCTGCAGGGCTTGGGCTGCAGCTCCTGCCTTGTCCCCCTGTCCCTTGTCTGTGGCTGCTCATTCACCCATGTCCTCCTATACCCTCGAGTGTTACCCCATGTTTGTTATCCCAAATATTTTCCCTGTGTTTTTCCAATGTTTGTTATCCCGTATTATCCATGTTTTCCCATGTTTCCCTCTGTTTTCCCTGCAGTCCTGGGTAACCCCCGTGTCCCCACAGGGCCTGGGCTGCGGTTCCTGCCTTGTTCCCCTGTCCCTTGTCTGTGGCCATTCATTCACCCACGTCCTCCTATACGCTCGAGTGTTATCCCATGTTTTGTTATCCCATATTCCCCATGTGTTACCCCATATTTGTTACCCCATTTTTTCCCGTATTTGTCCCCGCAGGGCCTGGGCTGCGGCTCCTGCGCCGGCTGCCTGAGCACCGAGGACTGCGGCAGCTGCTGCATCTGCCTGCGCCGCCTGCAGCCCGGCCTCAAGCGCCAGTGGCGCTGCCTGCGCCGCCGCTGCCTGCGCCCCAAGGTGGGACTGTCCCCCCAGAACCCCCCCAGTGTCACCCCAGCCACCTCCCCGCTGTCACCCTGGTGTGCCCCCCACCCGTTGTCACCTGCTGACCCCTCACCCTGTGTCCCCCCAGAAAGCCAGAGTGGCCAAGAAGCCGCAGAGCCCCCGGCCCCTGACAGAGGTGAGTGCGGGACCCCCACACCGGGCAGTGGCACAGACCCCCGGGTATTCGGGGAGAGGGGGCACCCCCAAAGTGCCCCCCTCAGCCCCATTTCCTCCCTCCAGAAGTGGAAGCCTCTCGTGGAGCGGGAGCCCAGTGACGCCTCCGGCGCCAGGCACAGAGTGAGTGGGGGGACCCCCCTGGGCACACCTGGGCACATCTGGAACCCCCAGCCCCCCCCAAAACCCCCCCCTCCCTCCCAGAAGCTGCTGAACAAGGGCAAGGAGAAGAAGAAGCCGGGGCGACCCCCGAAGGCCCCTGGGCCCCGCGGGGTGAGTGACAGGCCTTGGTCCCTCCCCCTGTCTCATAGCCCCGCCCCTCTCTCAATGGCCACTCCCCTCCCAGAGCAGCTATTGGGGCAGGGGGGGAAGTCGTAATGCCCTTAATATAGGGGCCTAAAAAGGGGGCAGTATTGGGGTGCAGGTACCGTAATGATCCTATGAGCCATTCCAAGGCTCAATATTGGCCTTCAGCACATTCAAACCCCACAGATATTGGGGTGCCAGTACCATAATACCCCTAATGCTGGGGCCAGGTCATTGTGACACCCCAAAAACTCTTCACAGCTGATGGTGGGATCTGAACAACCCTGGCTGTGGGGTTGGGGCACTGTAATGCTCCAAATAATGGGGTTCAGGTACCCCAAAACCCTTCAGAGCAGGGTTTGGTTACCATAATTTTCTTAGTAACCACTCCAGGTTTAATAGCACGACCCAAGGTACCAATATTGGGGTGCGGATACCGTAATGCCCCAAATAGCAGGGTATAGATACCGTAATGCCTTTAATAGCAGGGCGGAGATACCGTAATGCCCCAAATACTGGGGCTCACATACCATAATGTCCCAAATACCAGGGCATAGATACCGTAATGCCTCTAATACTGGGGCTCAGGTACCATAATGCCTTTAATAGCAGGGTGCAGATACCGTAATGCCTTTAATACTGGGGCTTAGATACCATAAAGCCCCAAATAGCAGGGTTCAGATACCGTAATGCCTCTAATAGTGGGATGCAGGTACTGTAAGGCCCCAAATACCAGAGTTCAGATACCGTAATGCTTCTAATACTGGGGCTCAGATACCGTAATGCCTGTAATAGTGGGATACAGGTACCATAATGCCTTTAATAGCAGGGTGCAGATACCGTAATGCCCCAAATAGCAGGGCTCAGATACTGTAATGCCTCTAATAGCGGGATGCAGGTACCGTAATGCCTCAAATAGCAGGGCTCAGATACCGTAATGCCTCTAATAGTGGGATGCAGGTACCGTAATGCCCCAAATAGCAGGGTTCAGATACCATAATGCTGCTAATACTGGGTCTCAGTACCATAATGCCCCAAATACCAGGGTTCGGATACCGTAATGCTGCTAATACTGGGGCTCAGATACCGTAATGCCTCAAACACTGGGGCTCGCATACCGTAATGCCTCTAATAGCTGCTCCTACCTGAATGCCTGCCCCAGCCTAACCTCCTGCTGCTGCTGCTGCCTGGCTGCCGTAATACCCCTAATACCGCCGCATCTACCGTAACGCTCCTAATAGCTGCTCCCACACTAACACCGCGCCACCGGGCGGGTCCTGGGGACAGCTGGGGACCCGGGGGTGACGCCGCTCTCTGCCGGCAGCGGGGGGTGCGGAGCCGGGCCAGCCGGCGCTGCGGGGTGTGCGCAGCCTGCCGGCGCCAGGCCGACTGCGGCCGCTGCGACTTCTGCCGGGACAAGCCCAAATTCGGGGGGCAGAACCTCAAGCGCCAGAAGTGCCGCTGGAGGCAGTGCCTGCGCTGTGCCATGGTGGGTGCCCCCCGGTGCTTCTTCCTCCCCAGTGCCTCTCAGTAACCTCCCAGCGGAGCCCCCCCAGCCATGCCCTCCACCCCCCCTTTCCTCAGCGACCCGACTCCTTCGGCTGGGGAAACTGAGGCACGCGCAAGGTTCGGGCCGCCCCGGCGCTGGGTGCAGCCCAGTTTGGACCAGTATGGACAAGTTTGGGGTGGGAGGGGAGGGGGAAATTGGTCGGCGCCCAGGTGGCACCTGGTGGACACTTGGGTCTTGTTTTTGGGTGGGGAGGGGGGAGTTGCCCCGACGCCTGGGTCCTTCCTGCATTGCTTGGCTTTGGGGGGCTCACCCTGGGTCCCTTTTGGGGGGAAGGGGTGGGGGTCCCTCAGCCAGCTTGGGCCCACCTTGGGGGGGGTTCTTCCTGCATTTGTGCCCCCACCCCGTCCCCCCAAATCCGCATCCCCCTCCCCTTGGAACCGCCCCACCCGCTCTGAGGTTTCTCTCCTGGCGCAGAGGCGGCTGCTGCCGGTGGGGGGGGGTCGCTGGGGGCCCCCCTGGAGCGGCCGCCCCCTCCCCCTGTCCAGGCCCCGCCGCCGCCGGCCCCCCCGGCCCCCCCGCGCCGCTGCCCGGAGCCGCCGCCGCCCGCCCCGCCCCCCCCGCAAGGTAACGGGACCCCCCCCCCCCCCCCCCCGCTCATGGGGGGGACCCCAAAATGCTCCACCCCCCCCCCCCCCCCCCCCCCTTTTGGCTGTGCTTGCTTTGCTGCTTTGCTCTGCACGGACCCCCCCCCCTCGGGGGGACCCAGGCGTCGGGGGAGGGGACCAAGGTGTCCCCACGTCCCCCCTCCCCCCGCGGGAGAGGCTCTGGGGGGGTTTTGGGGACCCCCCAGATGCCTTGGTCCCCTCCTCCCCCGTTGACCCCAAGGTTTGTGTGTGTGTGCCTCAGTTTCCCCGCAGGGGATGAGGTGGGTGTGAGTCCTCTGCAGACACTTAGGTCCCTTTTTTGGTCGTGGGGGGGTCCCTCCTGAATACCTGGGGGGAAAATTGGGGGGGGTCTCACCTGGCTGCCCTGACCTGCCCCTCCTCCACAGGACAAGGAGGAGCCGCTGGGGGGGGCTGAGAAGGGCTCCAGGCCCCTCCCGGGGCCCCCTCTGCGCCTCTGCCCCATCAAGGAGGAATCAGGACCCCTCCCCCGCCTCGAGGTGAGACCCCCCGGCTGCCTGGGGCCCCCCCTGGACACCTGGGACCCCCCCGTGACCCCCCCTGCCCCCCAGGACCCTCGCCTGGGGCTCCTCATCGCCTCGGCCCCGCGCCTCAAAGGGGCCCCCCCGGAGCCCAGCGTCGCCCCCCAAAGGGTGAGTGGGACCCCCCAAACACCCCCTGAGCCTCCTCGGGGTGCCTGGGACCCCCATAACACCCCTGCCCCCCCCGTTTTCCAGCCCCCCCCGGGGGATTTGGGGGTCCTGATTGCCGCCACCCCCCGCGTGAAGCAGGAGCAGCCGCAGCCCAGCGCGTCCCTGGTGCCGGTAAGGGGGGGAACCCTGGGATTTTGGGGGGGGGGTCCCTGGGATTTGGGGGGGTCCTGAGCCTCTGCCTTCACCCCCAGGTGCCCCCCCAACCTCCCCCTGCCCAGCTGGTGGTGCTGGATGAGAGTGAGGAGGAGGAGGAGGAGGAAGAGGAGGAGGGCAGCAGCCGAGTGGTGAGGAAGGGTGGGAGGGGGTCAGAGGATTTGGGGGGGTCCTGATGAATTTGGGGAGTCCTGGGGGGGGATTTTAATGGGTTGAGAGGGTCTTGGGAAGGGGTTGGGAGTGTCCTGGGGGGCCTTTAGAGGGGATTGGGGCAGGGGGGGGAGGTTCTGGGAAATGGGAACTTTAGGGGGGTTGGGGTCCTGGTGATTTGGGGAAGGGATTTTGGGGAGCAGGGGAAGGTTTTGGGGTCCTGGTGATTTGGGGAAGGGATTTTGGGGAGCAAGGGGAGGGTTTTGGGGTCCTTGTTAGCTTGGGAAGGGATTTTGGTGTCCTGGTGATTAGGGGAAGGGATTTTGGGGATTGAGGGGAGGTTTTTGGTGTCCTGGTGATTTGGGGAAGGGATTTTGGTGTCCTGGTGATTTGGGGAAGGGATTTTGGTGTCCTGGTGATTTGGGGAAGGGATTTTGGGGAGCAGGGGAGGTTTTTGGTGTTCTGGTAATTTGGGGAAGGGATTTTGGGGAGCAGGGGAGGTTTTTGGTGTTCTGGTAATTTGGGGAAGGGATTTTGGGGTCCTGGTGATTTGGGGAAGGGATTTTGGGGAGCGAGGGGAGGTTTTTGGGGTCCTGGTGAGCTTGGGAAGGGATTTTGGGGTCCTGGTGATTTGGGGAAGGGATTTTGGGGAGCGAGGGGAGGTTTTTGGGGTCCTGGTGATTTGGGGAAGGGATTTTGGGGAGCGGGGGGAGGTTTTTGGGGTCCTGGTGATTTGGGGAAGGGATTTTGGTGTTCTTGTGATTTGGGGAAGGGATTTTGGGGAGCAGGGGAGGTTTTTGGGGTCCTGGTGGGTTGGGGAAGGGACTCTGGGTGTGACCCTTGAGTTTTTTCGGGATGCTCTCCAAACAGGGGGGTTTATACAGGGAGGAGGTTCCTGCTGGCTGGGGGGGGATTCTTGGGGGGGTCTCTATGCATCCCCCCCACCCTATTAACCCTTTCTCCCCCGCAGCCCTTCCCGCTGCCCCCCGCTCCCCAGCTCTGGCCCGGCTCCTTCCTGGAGGAACTGGCTGAGATTCCCCTCCCGGCTCACTGGGGAGTCGTGGGGGCTGACGGGGGTCCCGGGCCGTGCCCGGCGCGGGGGCTGCGCCTGGTGCAGCGCTGCCCCCGCTCCTCCATGGCCGCAGCCGCCGTGCTGCTCAACCCGGGCTTGGCTTTCCGGGTCCTGGTGGCCCGAGGCCGCCCGGTGCCCCCTGGCCACGAGGTGCTGGCCCGGCGCCCCCCCCTGCGCTCCGTGCTGGACCTGGTGGAGCTGCTCTGCGATCTCGAGGCCTACGGGCCCTGCCCGGGACCCCCGGGACCCCCGGCCCGGCCCCCCGCCCCTCGCTGCCATGTCCTGGTGAGGGGGGGGCGCTGCTGCCGGCCCTGCCAAATGCTGGCGGGGGAGGGGCATTGAGGGAAAGGGGGGGAGGGGATTTAGGGATTTAGGGATTGGGGGAGGGGGGGGAAGGGGTTGGGGGAGATGGGAGTGAAAAATGTGGGGAGGGGGATGTTGATGGGAAAGGGAAATGGAAATGGGGAAGGAAGCAAAATTTGGGGGGTTGGGAAGTGATGGCTGAACTGGAATTGGGGTGGAGGAAATGGGGGGTGGGGGGGAATAAAATGGGGAGGGGGGAGAGAAAAATGAGGGACCTAAAAGTGAGAGGGGAACTAAAATTGGGGGATGTGGGGGTGGTGGGGAGCAGGGATGGGGGTGTTGCACCTTTGGGGAGTGGGATTTGGGGATGGAGCCTTGGGTGTAGTGGGGAAGGGGCACCAGGGGGGTCCCCAGGGTGGGATTGGCACCCCTGGAGACCCCCAGAGAGTCACTGGGAGGTTCTGGGGTTCCCCCCAGCTTTGGGGGCTCCAGGACCTCACTGTGGGGATTCAGGGGGACCCCAGGGTGACACCCCGATTTTGGGGACCCCTGGTGTGTCCCCCCCCCCCCCCACAGTGTCAGGGTGCCCCTCCCCCAGTGACACAGCAAGGCTGAGGGACCCCAGCGCTGGCATTTTGAGGGGGGGGAGTCCCCAGTTTGGTACCACTCCCCCCGTTTGGTTTCCCAGGGAATATTGGGGTGCTCTCAGCACCCATTTTTGGGGGGGCTTGCCCCCCACCCCCCAGGTTTATGGGGACATCAGGTTTATGGGGCCCCGAGTTTGTTCGTTCTCCCATTTCCCCAGTGCTATACTGGGGCCCCTCCCCCACCCCCCCAGAGCTTCTATTTTTGACACTGGAACCGCCCCCCGAAACGGGGGCGCGGCCCCTTTAAGAGCCCTGCCCTCCCCTTTGTAGAGATTTAAATAACCCGATTAAAGCGCGGGGAAGGGCGCGGCTTTCTCCAGCCCCGCCCCTTTGTTCAGGCCCCGCCTACACGCACCTTTCACCCGCTGTTGCTTCCTTGGGCCACGTCCTTTTATGGTGAAAGGGCGTGGCCTGAGCTGCTTTAGCCACTCCCACTCCCCGCCCCTTGCGCTGCCTTCAGGGAGTTTCGCGCCGAAGCCATAACCCCGCCCACTCCCCTTAGCCCCGCCCCCCCGGCAGAATTTAAAGAGACCGCGAGGAATTATTTTTGTTAAAAGTAATAAAAGCTTTAAGGAGAAAAATAAAACATTTGGTGGTCCTTGACACAGGGATCGGTGTCGGGAGGGGGCCCTGGCATTCCAAGGACCCTGAGCCCTCCCAAATTCGAGGGAGGGTCTCACCTGCCTGTCCCAAACACCTTCTCCAGCAGGCTCTGAGGGGGCGCGGCCGGCGGGGGCCGAGCTTTGCGCCGCCAAATCTCCTCCTCGGTGGCTCTCTGGGTGAAGCCCCAGGTGCGGGGAGGAGCTTCGGGGTCTCCCGAGGTTTTGGGGGGCTCCTTGGAGGCACGGCGGGCGTAGAACCCCCCCTCCCGCTTGGCCTGGGCCACCTCGGCCCGCAGGCGCTGCGCCCGCACCTGGCGCTCGTAGCTGAGGCGCTCGCTCAGGTGAGGCCACCGGAACCCGGACAGGTACTGGGAGGGATGAGCACAGGTCAGGGGACCCCCAAACAACCTCAGACCGCCCCCCAAAAGAAGGTTTTGGGTTGTTCAAACCCCCCTTAGCTGCTGCTGGGCCAGGTGTGTGGGAGGGGTCTCCCAACACAGCCCAGCGCCTCCTCACTGAATGCCCCTCTGCCAGTGTGGGGGACCCCCCTGAACCCTAAAACAGGGACCCCCAGTGGACCAAAACCATCCAAGATCCCCCAGAAAAGGGACCTGGGTGCTCCCTACAAATCTGGGACCCCAAAAAAGGGACCCCAACCCCTCACCCAACCCCCTCCCAGTTGCCTAGGAATCCACAGGTGTCCCCTCTCCCCCAAAGGTCTGAGACCCCCCCTAAAAGGGATCTGAGATGTCCCAAAAAATGGACCCAGGTGCTCCCTACAAATCTAGGACACCCAAAAAGGGACCTGGGTGCTCCCTACAAATCTGGGACTCCAAAAAAGGGACTCCAACCCCTCACCCATAAAGGGTCCCAATCACCCAGGAGCCCACAGGTGTCCCCCCCTCCCCCAAAAAGGGATCTGAGACCCCCAAAAATGGATCCAAGCCCTCCTAAAACGGTTCTGAACCCCCCGGGACCCCTCCTCAGGACCCCCCGATGCCCACCTTGATGCTCCAGTAGTGATGGCGGAAGGGGCTGCGGGGCCGGGGGGCCATGGGGGCCCCGTGCAGGATTTTGGCCGCGCGTTTGGCCGCTCGCTTGTCCCGGAATTCCACCCAGCCCTCGGCGAACGCCACGGCCGGGGGCCCCCCCGGGCGCTGCCGCCGCCGCCGCACGGAGCCTCCTGCGGGAACGGGGAGGGGGCGCTGAGACCCCCGGGAGGGCTGAGCCCCCCACCCAAGGGTGCTGAACCCGCCCCCCCCGGCTCCATTGGTGTCAGCGGGGCTGACCCCCAAATTCTGTACCTGCCTGTGGGGACCCCCCCCTTTCCCCATTGTTGGGGGTCCCCTGGCACCCCGGGGCTGCGGGAAAACACCCCCAGACCCCCCCCCCCCCCCTCCCCCGGGACCCCCGGACTCACCGTGGGGCTGCAGGAAGACCCTGCCCAGCTCCCCGTGCGGCCGCAGCAGCGCCCGGGCCTGGCGGGGCCCGAAGCCCGGGGGGAGGAAGGACAAATAAATGACACCCGGTACCACCGGCTTTGAGGCGGGGTCCGAGGGGGCTTCGGCGGCGGGAGAGCCCTCGGGACGCTCCTCTTCTTCCTCCTTTCCTTCCTCTTCCTCCTTTCCTTCCTCTTCCTCCTTTCCTTCCTCTTCTTCCCCCTCCATTTCTTCCTCTTCTTCCTCCTTTTCTTCTTCTTTTTCCTCCTCCTTTTCTTCCTCTTCCTCTTCCTCCTCCTCCTCCTCGCCCCTCCCGTGCGGGTCCCGCTCGGCCCCAGCCATGGCCCCTGCGATGGGCAGGAGGGAGTTAAAGTGAAGTGACCCCCCCAGGGCTCTCCCCACCCCTTTCCAGGCTCTGCCGCACCCCCGAATTCCGCCCGGGACCCCTAAAATCGCCCCCCGGGCCCCCCCGTCCCGCACCCGCACAACGCGGCCGGCCGCGGTCGTAAAACAGCAACACAGCCGTAAAGCACCGCTAGCAGGGGGCGGGGTGTCGCGAAAAAGCCGTAAAGCGCGGAGGGGCGTGACCGAGCCTTAGGGGGCGTGGTTACACCAGGAGGGGGCGTTGCTCAAATGTGGGGGCGTGGCCTGGCGGCGGCGAGGTTTGGGCGGGAACGGCTGAGGTGGAGTTTTGGCGGGAAAGGCCCCGCCCGCTCTGGGGCCTCTCGAACCCCCCTCGCCGCCACAGCCCCCGGACCCACTGACCCCTGCCCGGACCCACTGAACCCCTCCGGGACCCACTGACCCCTGCCCGGACCCACTGAACCCCTCCGGGACCCACTGACGCCACCCCCCCGTCAATGTCCCCTCCTTGTCCCCTCAGAGCTTTCCAAGGTGCGTTCACCCCCACGACATCCCTCACAGCCCCCCCCCCGTGCCTCTCCATGGCCCCCTCAGCCCCCTCAATGTCCCCACAGCCCCCACAGACGCCCCCGTGCCTCTCCATGGCCCCCTCAGCCCCCTCAATGTCCCCACAGCCCCCCAGGATCCTCCCCAGGTCCCCAGAGCCCCCCCCGCCCCGAGTCCCCCTGAGCCCCCCCGTGTCTGGTGCTCATCTGGTGCTGGGGGGGGGGGGTCCTGGCTGCAGATGAGCAGTGGATTATCCCCCCCCCATAATCCCACAGTTGGGGGGGATTAGAGCCCTCCCGACCCCCCCAAACCCCCCGAGGGCTCAGCCCCACATGGGACCCTCTGGGGATGTGTTCGGGGGGGGGGGGGCACCCCTAATCCCCCTCACCCCCCCCTCCCCAATAATTAACATCTGGTTTAATTGGGGGGGGGCCCTGGGAGCTGCGGGAGTTTGGCCAAACCGGGATTGGGGGGGTGGGGGGTGGAGCCCTCCCCCTCCCTTCCCCATCAGCATCTGGAGGGACCCCGAGGGGGGGGAATTGGGGGGGATTTGGGGGGGCCAGGACAGAGGCGGCCCCCACCCGCAGTCCCCAGCGGCTGCACAGGGACAGGAGCACCCACAGGCCAGGTGAGCAGGATGGGGGCACGGGGACCTCGAACTGGGGGGTGCTGGGGACCCCCAAACCTCCCTCCAGGCTGGGGACAGAGCCCCCTGCCCCATGGGGGGGCTGCCCCCCTCATTGGGGGTGCCCGTGCCTCATGGGGTGTCATTACCCCCTCCCCATCCCCAACAGGGTGTCCCCCCACCCCAATGGGTGCCACCCCCCACCCCTCACCCCCTGGGTGTCCTCTCTGTCCCCTCCTTGTGTCCCTGTGACCCCCCCTGTTCCTGGGGTACCACCCCCACCCCACAGGTACTGACCCCTGCCCCACGGGGTGCCACCACCACTGCCCACCCTGCTGACCCCCCCCCAGTGACCCTCCTGCCCCTGTGCCCCCCTGGCACCCACCCTGCCCCACAGGGAACCACCTCTGCCCCATGGGGTGCCACCAGCACTGCCCACCCTGCTGTCCCTGTGCCCCACAGAGGGTCACCAGTGCCCCCCATCACCCCCTAACCCCCCTCTTTGCCCCCAGCCCACCATGCCAGCCCCACTGGTGGCCCTGCTGGTGGCCCTGCTGTCCCTGTGCCCGCCGTGCCGCTGCCCCCCGGCGCCCACCCAGCCCCACGCCATCCGTCTGGAGGGTGACCTGACTCTGGGGGGGCTGTTCCCGGTGCACGCCCGCGGCCCCGCCGGGGTGCCCTGCGGGCCGGTCAAGAAGGAGAAGGGCATCCACCGGCTGGAGGCCATGCTGTACGCGCTGGACCGCGTCAACGGCGACCCACGCGTGCTGCCCAACCTGACGCTGGGCGCCCGCATCCTCGACACCTGCTCCAGGGACACCTACGCGCTGGAGCAGGCGCTGAGCTTCGTGCGCAGCCTCCTGCCCCCCGAGGGGGGCGAGGGCAGCTGCCCCGACGGCTCGGCCCCGCGCCGGCCCCCGCCCGAGCGCCTGGTCGGGGTCATCGGGGCGTCCGCCAGCTCCGTGTCCATCATGGTGGCCAACGTGCTGCGGCTGTTCGCGGTGGGTTGGGGGCAGCTGGGGACCTTGGGGACATGGAGGGACATTGAGGACATGAGAGGACATTGGGGCATGGGGGGACATTGGTGTCTCTGCCAGCTCAGTGTCCATCATGGTGGCCAACGTGCTGCGGCTGTTCGCGGTGGGTTGGGGGCAACTGGGGGCACTGGGGGTGTTGGGGATGTGGAAGAGCATTGGGGCATGGGGGGGTCACTGTGGACATGGGGGGATATTGGGGTATGGAGGGACATTGGGACATGGGGGGACATTGGTGTCTCTGCCAGCTCAGTGTCCATCATGGTGGCCAATGTGCTGTGGCTCTTCATGGTGGGTTGGGGGATTTGGGGACCTTGGGGACATGGACATGAGGGGCATTGACCTTGGGGACATTGAGGACATGAGAGGACATTGGGGTATGGAGGGACATTGGGACATGGGGGGACATTGGTGTCTCTGCCAGCTCTTTGTCCATCATGGTGGCCAACATGCTGCAGCTCTTCATGGTGGGCTGGGGGGATTTGGGGACCTTGGGGACATGAAGGGACATTGAGGACATGAGGGGTATTGAGGACATGGGGGGACATTGGGGCATGGAGGGACATTGGGACATGGGGGGACATCGGTGTCTCTGCCAGATCAGTGTCCATCATGGTGGCCAATGTGCTGTGGCTCTTCACGGTGGGTTGGGGAGATTTGGGGGCGTTGGGGGTGTTGGGGACATGGAGGGACACTGGGGACATGGAGGGGCCTTGGGGACATGGAGGGGACATGGGCAGCAGTGGTGCCTCTGCCAGCTCCGTGGCCATCACGGTGGCCAATGTCCAGCGGCTCTTTGTGGTCACTGGGGTCGTTGGGGACGTTGTGGGGCTGTTGGGGACGTTGGGGGGAACGTGGGGGGTGATTTGGCTGGGGGGACCCTGAGGGGACACAGGACAGTGCTGTCCCCACAGTGTCCTCATGGTGTCCACTCCTGTGAGGGGGGGCCTGGACACCTGGTCCCCCTCTGTCCCCCCCCCAACCCCCCCCGGGTCCCTTCCAGAACCTTCCCCCCCTCCCGCCTGGGTGTTACCCACAATCCCCTGGGACGGCAGCAAATGGCCCAGGGGGATTAGGGGGGATTAGGGACAGGGACAGGGAAGGGGGGGTCCCACAGTGCCAGGTCCCCCTGGGTGTCACCCGGGTCTCCCCCCGCATGTCCCTCTTGTCCCCAGACTCGAGGCTGAGCCCCCCATGCCCCCTCACTCTCCCCAATGTCCCCCCAGACCCCTCCTACATCAACAGCTCCACACTGACCCCCCCATAGCCCCTCACCCCAATCTCCCCATGGCCCCACAATGTCCCCAACCCCCACAATGTCCCCATGTCCCTAACACACCCCTGTGTCCCTAATGTTCCCAATTTCCCTCTGTCCCCAACATGCCCTGATGTCCCCATCCCTGACACGCCCCAATGTCCCCAATGTGTCCCTGTCCCTGACATGTCCCCAATATCCTCCTGCTCCCAACATGTCTCTGATGTCCCCAATGTCCCCACGTGTCTGACATGTCCCCAGTGCCCCCAGATCAGCTACACACCCATGTCCCTTGAGCCATCAGATCCCTGTGTGTCCCCAAAGCCCCCCAATGTCCCCCTGTCCCTGACACGCCCCCAATGTCCCCAATGTCCCCAGATCCCCCAGATCAGCTACGCCTCCACGGCCCCTGAGCTGTCAGACCCCGGGCGTTACGAGTTCTTCTCGCGGGTGGTGCCTCCGGACTCGTACCAGGCGCAGGCCATGGTGGCCGTGGTGCGGGCGCTGGGCTGGAGCTACGTCAGCACGCTGGCCTCCGAGGGCAACTACGGCGAGAGCGGCGTTGAGGCCTTCGTGCAGAGCTCCCGCGAGGCCGGTGGGCTGTACTGGGCTGTGCTGGGTTGTACTGGGCTGTGCTGGGTTGTACTGGGCTGTGCTGGGCTGTGCTGGGCTGTACTGGGTTGTACTGGGCTGTACTGGGTTTTACTTGGTTATACTGGTTTATATTGGGTTGTACTGGGCTGTACTGCGTTATATTGGGTTGTACTGGGCTGTGCTGGGTTATATTGGGTTGTACTGGGCTGTACTGGGTTATATTGGGTTGTACTGGGCTGTACTGGGTTATATTGGTTTGAACTGCGTTGTACTGGGCTGTACTGGGTTGTACGGGGCTGTACTGGGCTGTACTTGGTTATACTGGGTTATATTGGGTTATATTGGGTTGTACTGGGTTGTACTGGTTTGAACTGGGTTGTACTGGGTTGTACTGGGTTGTACTTGGTTATACTGGGTTATATTGGTTTGAACTGCATTGTACTGGGTTGTACTGGTTTGAACTGGGTTGTACTGCGTTGTACTGTGTTGTACTAGGGCACTGGGAGCACTGAAAGGGCACTGGGCTGTACTGGGAGCACTGGGAGGGGCACTGGGAGCACTGGGAGGGCACTGGGTTATACTGGGAGGGGTGCTAGGAGCACTGTGAGGGCACTGGGTTATACTGGGAGCACTGTGAGGGCACTGGGTTATACTGGGAAGCACTGGGCCATACTGGGATGTACTGGGAGGGTGAAGGAAGGGGGAGGTTCTGAGGCCGGGGCAGGGAGGGCGATCCCCATCCACACTGGTCCATACCGGTCCGTACCGGTCCGTACTGGTTTATACTGGTCCGTACTGGGGCAGGGGGCCTGTGCATCGCCCAGTCCATCAAGATCCCGCGGGAGCCGAAGCCGGGAGAGTTCGCCAAGGTCATCGGGCGCCTGATGGAGACGTCGACCGCGCGCGGGGTCGTGCTCTTCGCCAACGAGGACGACATCCGGTGAGACCAGTGTGCCCCAGTGCATCCCAGTGCATCCCAGTGCATCCCAGTGCACACCAGTACACACCAGTACACAGCAGTCCTGCCCCAGTCTCTCCCCAGCCCGCTGGAGTTTATCCCAGTCCATTCCAGTCCCTCTGGGCACACACCAGTATGCACCAGTACGCACCAGTTCTGCCCCAGACTGCCCCGGTCCCTCCCCAGCACTCCTCAGCATCCCAGTTCGTTCCAGTCCAGTCAGGTCCCCTCCCAGTAGCTCCCCAGTCCAACCCAGTGGCCTCCCAGTTCTTCACAGTCCCTCCCAGGAGCCTCCACTGTTCATCCCAGTAGCTGCCCAACCCATTCCAGTCCCTCCCAGTTACCTCCCAGTGCCCTTGAGTCCATCTCAGTAGCTCCCAGTCTATCCCAGTAGACCCCAGCCTATCCCAGTAGACCCCAGTGATCTCCAGTCTCTCCCAGTCCCATCCCAATAACCCCCCCCAGTTCCCCTGAGTCCATTCCAGTAGCCCCCAGTCCATCCCAGTAGCACCCCAAGCCATTCCAGTCTCTCCAAATTTCCTCCCAGTAGCCCCCAGTCCCTCCCAGTAGCCCCCAGTCCATCCCAGTAGCTCCCAGACCATCTCAGTAGCCCCCAGTCCATCCCAGCAGCCCCAGTCCATCCCAGTGCCCCCAGTCCCTCCCAGTAGCCCCCAGTCCCTCCCAGTAGCCCTCAGTCCATCCCAGCGCTCCCAGACCATCCCAGCGCCCTCAGTCCATCCCAGTAGCCCTCAGTCCATCCCAGCGCTCCCAGACCATCCCAGCGCCCTCAGTCTATCCCAGTAGCCCTCAGTCCATCCCAGCGCCCCCAGCCCATCCCAGTGCCCCCAGACCATCCCAGTAGCCCTCAGTCCATCCCAGCGCCCCCAGCCCATCCCAGTAGCCCCCAGACCATCCCAGTAGCCCCCAGACCATCCCAGTAGCCCCCAGTGCATCCCAGCGCCCCCAGACCATCTCAGTAGCCCCCGGTCCCTCCCAGTGCCCCCAGTCTCCCCCAGTTTGCCCAGTAGGCGTGCCTGTCCCCGCAGGCGGGTGCTGGAGGCCGCCACTCTGGCCAACCTGTCCGGCCACTTCTCGTGGGTGGGCTCGGACAGCTGGGGGGCCAAGATGGCGCCGGTGCAGGGCCTGGAGGACGCGGCAGACGGGGCCATCACCATCCTGCCCAAACGAGCCTCGGTGCCCGGTGAGCACTGGGAGGGACTGGGAGGACTGGGAGGGACTGGGAGGGACTGGGGGGACTGGAGGCACCGGGGACACTGGGGGGGAATGGGGGCACTGGGGGGACTGGGGACACTGGGATGGACTGGGAGGGACTGGGGGGACTGGGGGTTGGGGGAACTGGGATGGACTGGGGGCTACTGGGAAGGACTGGGAGGGAATGAGGGCACTGGGAGGACAGGGGGTACTGGGAGGGAATGGGGGCACTGGGGGACTGCGGAGACTGAGGGCTACTGGAATGGACTGGGGGCTACTGGGCAGACTGGAGACACTGGGATGAACTGGGAGGTACTGGATGGACTGGGGACACTGGGATGGACTGGGAGGTACTGGATGGACTGGGGACGCTGGGATGGACTGGAGGCACTGGGGACACTGGGGGGACTGGGGAGACTGAGGGCTGGGGAAACTGGGAGGGACTGGGGGCTACTGGAATGGACTGGGGGCTACTGGGAGGGACTGGGGGCTACTGGGGAGTTATTAGGAGGGTCTGGGGTGAATTCGGAGGGGCTGGGGGCAACTGGAGATTGCTGGGGGGCTCTGGGGGTTCCAGGGGGGCTCTTAGGGGACTTTGGGGAGACCTGAGGGGTTCTGGGGGGACCCAGGTGGGCTCAGGAGGGGCTCTGGGGGAACTCAGGGGGGGTTTGGGGGGCTCTGGGGGACCCCGGGGCTTTGGGGGGTTCATGGGACACTCGAGGATTCTGTGGGATCCCATGGCTCTGTGGGGTCCCCGTGGCTCTGTGGGGTCCCCGGTGGCTCTGTGGGGTCCCCATGGGGTCCCCATGTCCCCATGGGGTCCCCGTGGCTCTGTGGGGTCCCCGGTGGCTCTGTGGGGTCCCTGTGGCTCTGTGGGGTCCCCATTTCCCCATGGGGTCCCTGTGGCTCTGTGGGGTCCCCATGGGGTCCCCGGTGGCTCTGTGGGCTCCCCATGGCTCTGTGGGGTCCTTGTGGCTCTGTGGGGTCCCCATGTCCCCATGGGGTCCCTGTGGCTCTGTGGGGTCCCCGGTGGCTCTGTGGGGTCCCCCCCTGACCCCGCGGTGTCCCCGTGTCCCCCCCAGGCTTTGATGAGTACTTCACGTCGCGCTCTCTGGAGAACAACCGCCGCAACCTCTGGTTCCACGAGTTCTGGGAGGACGATTTCAACTGCCGCCTTCCCCACGGCACCGCGCCCCACGGGGACCCCGCGGGGCCACCCGGCGCACCCGTGCGCAAGTGCACAGGTACCCGGCCCTATAGGCACCCTAGAGGGACCCTACAGAGACCCCATGGGTACCCGGCCCTATAGGCACCCTACAGAGACCCCATGGGTACCCGGCCCTATAGGCACCCTAGAGGGACCCCATGGGTATCCGGCCCTATAGGCACCCTAGAGGGACCCTATAGAGACACCATGGGTACCCTGCCCTATAGGCACCCTAGGGGGACCCTATAGAGACCCCATGGGTACCCTGCCCCATAGGGACCCTAGAGGGACCCTATAGAGACCCCATGGGTACCCTGCCCTATAGGCACCCTACAGAGACCCCATGGGTACCCTGCCCTATAGGCACCCTATAGGCACCCTACAGAGACCCCATGGGTACCCTGCCCTATAGGCACCCTAGAGGGACCCTATAGAAACCCCATGGGTATCCTGCCCTATAGGCACCCTAGAGGGACCCTATAGAGACCCCATGGGTACCCTGCCCTATAGGCACCCTAGAGGGACCCTATAGAGACCCCATGGGTACCCTGCTCTATAGGCACCCTAGGGGGACCCTATAGAGACCCCATGGGTACCCTGCCCCATAGGGACCCTAGAGGGACCCTATAGAGACCCCATGGGTACCCTGCCCTATAGGCACCCTAGAGGGACCCCCTAGCGGGTTTGGGGTGCCCCTGGTGGGTTTGGGGTGTCCCTGGTGGGTTTGGGGTACCCATGGCAGGTTTAGGGTGCTGTGGCAGGTTTGGGGTGCCCATGTGGGGTCTCTGGTCCCTCAGGGCGGGAGCGCATCGGGCGGGACTCGCCCTACGAGCAGGAGGGGAAGGTTCAGTTCGTCATCGACGCCGTGCTGGCCATGGCCCACGGGCTGCACTCGATGCTGGGCGAGGCCTGCCCGGGCGGGGGGCTCTGTGCCCACATGGACCCCCCCGACGGGCGCCGCCTGCTCACCCACATCCGCAGGGTGGCCTTCAACGGTACTGGGGGCACTGGGAGCCTACTGGGATATGGGGGCGGCACTGGAGACATACCAGGAACTACTGGGAGGCACTGGGATATACTGGGGGGGCACTGGGAGCACTGGAGACCATACCAGGAACCACTGGGAGGCACTGGGATATACTGGGGGGGCACTGGGAGGGAGCTAGGGGTGCTGAAGAATGTACTGGGACGTACTGGGATGTACTAGGGGGAACTGGGAGCAGGATGGGAGCACTTGAGACCATACTGGGAGGCACTGGGGAGGGGATGGCGGCACTGGGGACCGTACTGGGACATACTGGGAGGCACTGGGGAAGTGATGGCGGCTCTGGGGACCATACTGGGACATACTGGGAGGCACTGGGGAGGGGATGGTGGCACTGGGGACCATACTGGGACATACTGGGAGGCACTGGGGGGTAGCAGGATGGGGATGGGAGCACTGGTGAACATATTGGGAGCTCTGCTTTGCCCTGTAGTGGGGGCATGCCAGGGCTGGGGTGGTCGCTGACCTCTCCTGTGGGGTGGCAGGGGGTGTCCCTGACCTAGACCGGTGCTTACTGGTTTATACTGGTCCATACTGGTGTGCAGGCAGCGCGGGGACGCCGGTGTCCTTCAATGAGAACGGGGACGCCCCCGGGCGCTACGACATCTTCCAGTTCCAGGGGGGCAACGGCACAGGGCCTACCGGGCTGTGGGGCAGTGGGTGCAGGGGCTGCACCTGCAGGTGGGTCTGGGACCCCTGAGCCCCCCAGAGCCCAGGGGTGCCCCCCAGGGTCAGCTGGGGGGGGATCCAGTGGCCAACTGGGGTACTGGGTGGGGGATGCCCTGTTCTCCCTGGGGAGGGGGTGTCCATGGGGGGCTTGGGGGAACCATGGGGTGCTTGTGGGGGGGGGTCTCTGAGGAGGTTTGGGGATCCATGGGGGGGAGGTTAGTTTGGGTTTTCCATTGGCTGTTCAGGGTATCCATGGATGGTTTGGGATATCCATGGAGGGGGGGGGTGTTTGGGTTTTCCATTGGCTGTTCAGGGTATCCATGGAGGGTTTGGGGGATCCATGAGGGGCCCATGAAGGGTTGGGATGTCCATAGGGTGGTCAAGGTGTCCCTGGGGAGGTTTGGGGTATCCATGGTGGGGGTGTTTGGGTTTTCCATTGGCTGTTTAGGGTATCCATGGGGGGGTGTGTTTGGGTTTTCCATTGGCTGTTCAGGGTACCCATGGAGGGTTTGGGGATCCATGGAGGGGGGGGGTGTTTGGGTTTTCCATTGGCTGTTCAGGGTATCCATGGAGGGTTTGGGGGATTCATGAGGTGCCCATGAAGGGTTGGGATGTCCATAGGGTGGTCAAGGTGTCCCTGGGGAGGTTTGGGGTATCCATGGTGGGGGGGTGTTTGGGTTTTCCATTGGCTGTTCAGGGTATCCATGGGGGGGGGTGTTTGGGTTTTCCATTGGCTGTTTAGGGTACCCATGGAGGGTTTGGGGGATCCATGAGGTGCCCATGAAGGGTTGGGATGTCCATAGGGTGGTCAAGGTGTCCCTGGGGAGGTTCGGGGTGTCCCTGACTGTCCCCCCCACCAGGAGGACGCCATGGCCTGGGGCTCCAACTCGTCCTCGCCGCCGCCCTCAGTGTGCAGCCTGCCTTGCGGCCCTGGCGAGCGCAAGAAGCCGGTGAAGGGGGTTCCGTGCTGCTGGCACTGCGAGCTCTGCGGGGGCTACCAGTACCGGGCCGACCTGTTCACCTGCCTGCCCTGCGCCTCTCACCTGCGGCCCACGCCCAACCGCACCGCCTGCCGCCCCACGCCCGTGCTGCGCCTCAGCTGGGGCCACCCCTGCGCCGCCGTCCCGCTGGCCCTGGCCACGCTGGGGCTCATGGCCACCGCCTTCGTGCTGGCCACCTTTGTGCGGCACCACGAGACGCCCATCGTCAAAGCCTCGGGGCGAGAGCTGAGCTACGTGCTGCTGGCTGGAATCGCCCTGGTCTACGCCATCACCTTCCTCATGGTGGCCGAGCCCGGCGTGGGGGTCTGCGCCCTACGGAGACTCTTCCTGGGCATGGGCATGAGCCTGACCTACGCTGCACTGCTGACCAAGACCAACCGCATCTACCGCATCTTTGAGCAGGGTGAGGGGCACGGGAGGGCACATGGGGGGCACAGGAGGGGCACAGGAGGGGCAGGAGGCTGGGGTGAGGGGCTGGGGGGCACAGGGCGAGGGGCTGGGGTCTCACCTGTGCCATGCTCTCACCAAGACCAACCTGCATTGCCACATCTCTGAGCAGGGTGAGGGGCACGGGAGGGCACATGGGGGGCACAGGAGGGGCAGGAGACTGGGGTGAGGGGCTGGGTTCTCACCTGTGCCATGCTCGCACCAAGACAACCTGCATTGCCACATCTCTGAGCAGGGTGAGGGGCACAGGAGGGCACATGGGGGGCACAGGAGGGGCACGAGACTGGGGTGAGGGGCTGGGGGGCACAGGGCGAGGGGCTGGGGTCTCACCTGTGCCATGCTCTCACCAAGACAAACCACATTGCCACATCTCTGAGCAGGGTGAGGGGCACTGGGGAGCAGGAGCTTGGGGTGAGGAGCTGCATGAGAGACATGGGACAGGGTCCCCACCCTGTGCTCCTCACCGACACCACCAAGGGAGGTGACTTCCAGGGCCTCCAAAACTGTTGGGGTTCCAGATCAGACCGAAGGACATGGGGGTACCCCCACCCCTTCAGGCCAGGCGAGCTCTGGGGGTGCCAGCAGCCCCCCATAACCCCCCCATACCCCGCAGGGAAGCGCTCGGTGACGCCGCCACGCTTCATCAGCCCCACCTCGCAGCTCGTCATCACCTTCACGCTCAGCGGGCTGCAGCTGGTGGCCGCGGCCACCTGGCTGCTGGTGCGGCCACCCCCACGCCCTCATCGACTACGAGATGGGCCGGACCCCCGACCCCGAGGCGGCGCGGGGGGTCCTGCGCTGCGGACATGGCCGAGGGGGCCACGCTGGCCTGCCTGGCCTACGCGCTGCTGCTGATGCTCACCTGCACCGTGTACGCCGTCAAAGCGCGCGGCGTCCCCGAGACCTTCAACGAGGCCAAGCCCATCGGCTTCGCCATGTACACCACCTGCGTGGTGTGGCTCGCCTTCGGGCCCATCTTCTTCGGCGCCGCCCAGTCGGCAGAGAGGGTGAGGAGGAGAGTTTGGGGTTTTTTGGGGATATTTAGGGGGTCACTGTGGTTTGCCTTCGGGCCCATCTTCTTCGGCGCCGCCCAGTCAGCAGAGAGGGTGAGGAGGAGAGTTTGGGGTTCCTGGGGATATTTAGGGGGTCATTGTGGTTTGTCTTTGGGCCTTTGGCACCACCCAGTCGGCAGAGAGGGTGGAAGGGAGGTTTGGGGCTCCTGGGGATATTTAGGGGGTCACTGTTTGTCTTTGGGCCCATCTTATTTGGCACCACCCAGTCGGCAGAGAGGGTGAGGAGGAGGGTTTGGGGTTTTTTGGGGGTGTTTAGGGGGTCACTGTTGTTTGTCTTTGGGCCCATCTTATTTGGCACCACTGAGTCGGCAGAGAGGGTGAGGAGGAGAGTTTGGGGGTCCTGGGGATATTTAGGGGGTCACTGTGGTTTGCCTTTGGGCCCATCTTTGGCACCACCCAGTCGGAAGAGAGGGTGGAAGGGAGGTTTGGGGCTTCTGGGGGTATTTGGGGGTCCCTAGGAGGTCTCTGGGGGTATTTGGGGGTTCACTGTGGGCACATGTTGTCTGGTTTGTCTTTGGGCCCATCTTATTTGGCACCACCCAGTTGGCAGAGAGGATGAGGAGGGGGGTTTGGGGTCCCTGTGGGTATTTGGGGGTATTTGGGGGGTCACTGTGGTTTGTCTTTGGGCCCATCTTATTTGGCACCACCCAGTCGGCAGAGAGGGTGAGGAGGAGGGTTTGGGGGTCCTGGGGGTATTTGGGGGGTCACTGTCGTTTGTCTTTGGGCCCATCTTCTTCGGTGCTGCCCAGTCGGCAGAGAGGGAGAGGGGGAGAGTTTGGGGTTCCTGGGGGTATTTGGGGGGTTCCTGGGGGTATTTAGGGGGTCACTGTGGTTTGTTTCGGGCCACCCAGTCGGTGGAGAGGGTGAGGAGGGGGTTTGGGGGGTCCCTAGGAGTATTTGAAGGTCCCCTGGGAGCACTTGAGGGGTCTGCAGGGGTATTTGAGGGGGTCCCTGTGGGATTTGGGCATCAGTAGGATTTGGGGACACCCGATTTTGGGGTCAGTGGGATTTTTGGGTCACTGGGATTTTGGGGGTCAGTGGGATTTTGGGGTGCCGTTTTTGGGGTGCACGTGCAGACGGCCACGCTGACGGTGTCCATGAGCTCTTGGGACAATTGGGTTGGGGAATGGTTGGGTTTGGGGGGTCAGTGGGATTTGGGATGGAGGATTTTGGGGGTCAGTAGGATTTTGGGGGTTAGTGGGATTTTGGGGTCAATGGATTTTGGGGTCACTGGGATTTTGGGGTGCCGTTTTCGGGGTGCAGGTGCACGTGCAGACGGCCACGCTGACGGTGTCCATGAGCTCTTGGGACAATTGGGTTGGGGAATGGCTGGGTTTGGGGGGTCAGTGGGATTTGGGATGGAGGATTTTGGGGTCAGTGGGATTTTGGGGGTCAGTGGGTTTAGGGGGGTCAGTAGGATTTTGGGGGTCACTGGATTTTGGGGTCACTGGGATTTTGGGTGCCGTTTTTGGGGTGCAGGTGCACGTGCAGACGGCCACGCTGACGGTGTCCATGAGCTCTTGGGACAGCTGGGTTGGGGAAGGTTGGGTTTGTGGGTCAGTGGATTTTGGGGTCAGTGGGTTTTGGGGGTCAGTGAGATTTTGGGGTCAGTGGGATTTTGGGTCAGTGGGATTTTGGGATGGAGGATTTTGGGTCAGTGGATTTTGGGGTCAGTGGGATTTGGGATGGAGGATTTTGGGGTCAGTGGGATTTTGGGGGTCACTGGGATTTTGGGGTCAGTGGGATTTTGGGTGCCGTTTTTGGGGTGCAGGTGCACGTGCAGACGGCCATGCTGACGGTGTCCATGAGCTCTTGGGACAATTGGGTTGGGGAATAGTTGGGTTTGGGGGGGTCAGTGGGTTTGGGGGTCAGTGGGATTTTGGGGTCAGTGGGATTTTGGGGGTCAGTGGATTTTGGGGTGCCGTTTTTGGGTGCAGGTGCACGTGCAGACGGCCACGCTGACGGTGTCCATGAGCTCTTGGGACAGCTGGGTTGGGGAATGGCTGGGTTTGTGTGGTCAGTGGATTTTGGGGTCAGTGGGTTTTGGGGGTCAGTGAGATTTTGGGGTCAGTGGGATTTTGGGGGTCAGTGGGATTTTGGGGTGCCGTTTTTGGGGTGCAGGTGCACGTGCAGACGGCCACGCTGACGATGTCCATGAGCTCTTGGGACAATTGGGTTGGGGAATGGCTGGGTTTGGGGGTCAGTGGATTTTGGGATGGAGGATTTTGGGGGTCAGTGGGATTTTGGGGGTCAGTGGGATTTTGGGGTGCCGTTTTTGGGTGCACGTGCAGACGGCCATGCTGACGGTGTCCATGAGCTCTTGGACAATTGGGTTGGGGAATAATTGGGTTTGCGGGGTCAGTGGGTTTGGGGGGTCAGTGGGATTTTGGGGTCAGTGGGATTTTGGGGTCAGTGGATTTGGGATGGAAGATTTTGGGGTCACTGGGATTTTGGGGTCAGTGGGATTTTGGGGTCAGTGGGATTTTGGGGTGCCGTTTTTGGGGTGCAGGTGCACGTGCAGACGGCCACGCTGACGGTGTCCATGAGCTCTTGGGACAATTGGGTTGGGGAATGGTTGGGTTTGGGGGGGTCAGTGGGATTTGGGATGGAGGATTTTGGGGTCAGTGGGATTTTTGGGGTCAGTGGGATTTTGGGGTACCATTTTTGGGGTGCAGGTGCACGTGCAGACGGCCACGCTGACGGTGTCCATGTCCCTGTCGGCCTCGGTGCCCCTGGGGCTCCTCTACGCCCCCAAGGTCTACGTGATCCTGCTGCACCCCGAGCGCAACCAGCCCAAGCGGCGCGGAGCCGACCCCCCCCGTAGGGACCCGCGGCTTGGGGGACCCCCAGCACCCCAAAACCCCCGACCCCCAGAGCCCCCTCCCCACAATAAAGCTGCTCCTGCAAACCCCCAGAAATGGATTTTTTGGGGTGAGATAGAGCTGGAGAAGGGGTGGCCGTGAGTTTATTGGGGTGCAGTGGGGTTTTTTATGGGGGGGGGAATAGAGGGGGGTCCCCCATTTTCAGGACCCCCCCCCAACCACCAGCAGCTCCAGCCACCGTGTCAGAGTGGGGGGGTCTGGGGGTGCCTGTGGAGGAAAAGGGGGTTTGGGGGTCACTCCCAGGACCCCCTCTGTGCCCTTTTAAGATCCCCCCCAAACCCGCCAAGAACCCTAAAACCATCCCTGGGATGCCCAGGTGCCTCTGGGACACCCCCAAATTGCCCTCAGTGACACCCCCAAATTGCCCTCAGTGACCCCCAAGTGCCCCCCAGGACCCCCAAACCACCCCCAGGGACCCTGAAATTGCCCCTGGATCCCTAAACCTGTCCCCCAGACCCCTAATCCCCTCTGAGGGACCCCCAAACACCCCTAAGACACCCCCAAAGGACTCACAGGGATGGGGGGGGCCCCCTTTGGGGGGGGGCAGCAGTTTCACTCCCCCGTTTTGGGGGTACCCCGGCTCCACCTGCAGCGTCCAGAGGGTCTGGGCACCCTGGGGGCCCCCCAGGACTCGCAGGAGCCCCAACTCCGGCTGCCAGTCCAGGGCGAACCTGGGGGATCACCAGGGGGTTGGGGTGAGCCCCCCAAATTAACGCCCAGCCCCCCCAAATTAACGCCCAGCCCCCCCAATTAACCCCCAGCCCCCCCAAATTAACCCCCAGCCCCCCCAAATTAACCCCCAGCCCCCCCAATCAACCCCCAGCCCCCCCAAATTAACCCCCAGCCCCCCCAAATTAACGCCCAGCCCCCCCAAATTAACGCCCAGCCCCCCCAAATTAACGCCCAGCCCCCCCAAATTAACCCCCAGCCCCCCCAAAAATTAACCCCCAGCCCCCCCAATCAACCCCCCCACCCTGGCAATTACTCCAAAGCCCCCCCAGAACTGCCCCAAAACCTTTCACAAAGACCCCCCCCAACCTCTCCCACAGGCCCCTCAATCAGCCTCCTAAATGCCCCTACCCCTCCCAGTTACCCCCCAGCCCCTTCAGACTCACCCCAAAGCCCCCCCAAAGCCCCCCAACCCCTCACCTGTTCCTCAGGTGTGCCACCTCTTCCCAGAGGCTCCAGCTCTCCCAGCAGCGCTGCTGCAGCTCCAGCAGCCCTGGGCCCAGGGGAGGGGGCAGCCCCAGGGGGGGTTCCTGGGGAGAAAAAAAGGGAGGTGGTGAGACCCCAAAACCACCCAGAACCCCCTTGACACCCCCAGATCAGTCCCCAACCTCAAAGTGGAGACTTCATTGTCTTCCTCACAATCTTCCTGACCCCCAAAATTCCCACCCCCAACTTTCAGTGCTCCCCCAAATCCCTCCCAGTGCCCTTCCTCAGCCCCCAATCCCCCCCAAAATCCTCCCCAGCCCCCCAAAATCCTCCCAAAACCACTCACCTGCAGTTGGACCTCCCCACTGGGGGTGAGGGACAGGCAAAGGGGGGGCAAGGAGCGGGAGGAGCCAGGAGGGGGTCCCAGCTCCAGCTCCAGCTCCTCCTTGGGGGTCCCTGGGGAGAGGGGCAGCACCTGGGCCCCTGCCAGGGTCTGGTAGAGCTCACATGAGGCCTTCACCCTGAAGGAAATGACAGAATTGCAATGTTGACCCCATGTTCCAGAAGGCTGGTTTGTTATTTTATGGTACATGTTATATTAAAAGAAAATGACGTATTAAAATTATACCAAAAGAATAGAAGAAAGGATTTTATCAGAAGGCAAGGAAAGGAATGATAATAAAATCAAACAAAGGAAAGGAATGATAATAAAATCAAACAAAGGAAAGGAATGATAATAAAATCTTGTGGCTGACCAAACAGTCTGAGACAGCTGAACTGTGATTGGCCATTAATTAGAAACAATCACAAGACCAATCACAGATCCACTTATTGTATTCCACAGCAGCAGATAATTACTGTTCACATTTTGTTTCTGAGGCCTCTCGGCTTCTCAGGAGAAAAATTTCTAAGGAAAGGATTTTCCAGAAAATACCATGGCTACAATGGATCCCCCCATTATCCCAGAAGCCCCACCTGGACTCCCACTGGGTGCCCTCCAGGGCTCTCCTCTACCCTGAGGATCCCTCCCCTATGCTGGAGGTCCCCCCACAAAACTCCTGAGTCTCTCTCAGGACCTCCCCCCAAAATCCCAGGGGACCCCAACCCTTCTCACCTGTGCCCCTGCCATGATTTCCCCCCCCCCTCACCTGTCCCCTCACCTGTCCCCTCACCTGTCCCCTCACCTGGCCACTCTCTCCCGCAGTCCCTGCAGCTCCTCCTGCCGGCAGAGCCGCTGCAGGCGCCGCTCCTGAACCCGTCGGAGCAGCTGAGGGGAGAAAGAGACCCCAAATTGAGGGGAAAAGATCCCAGATTAGAGGGGAAAGAGACCCCAGACTAGGGGAAAAAGAGACCCCAAATTGGGGGAAAAGACCCCAAATTACAGGGGAAAGAGGCCCTAGACTAGGGGAAAAAGAGATCCCAAATTGGGGGGAAAAGACCCCAAATTAGAGGGGGGAAAAGACCCCAAATTAGAGGGGAAAGAGGCCCCAGACTAGGGGAAAAAGAGATCCCAAATTGGGGAGAAAAGACCTCAAATTAGAGGGGAAAGAGGCCCCAGAGTAGGGGAAATAGAGACCCCACATTTGGGGGGGGGAAAGACCCCAGAGTAAGGGAAAAAGAGATCCCAAATTGGGGGGAAAAGACCCCAAATCAGAGGGGAAAGAGACCCCACATTTGGGGGGGGAAAAGACCCCAGAGTAAGGGAAAAAGAGATCCCAAATTGGGGTGACCCCAAAATGGAGGGAAGGGACTCAGAGCCAAAATGAGGGAGGGAACCCTCAAATGTATCCCCCTCCCTCAAAAATACCCCAAGGTGAGGGAGACCCCACGGGGGCGCCCTCTCAATCTCACCTGGTCCCCTCTCTCTGTGGCCTCTTGCACCTTCACCTTCAGCTCTTCTTGCTGGGGGGGGAAGGAGGAACAGCACCCATGGGAGACCCACACAGTGCCCCCAGCCCCCAAAGGAGCCCCCAGACCCACACAGTGCCCCCAGCCTCCTTCCACCCATGAGATCCTCCAGCACCCCTAGGACTCCCCAGGATCCACATTGTGCCCCCAGCACCCATGGGACCCCCATCCCCCCCCAGCACCCATGGGACCCCCGTACCTGTTCCAGCCGTGCTTCCAGGGCTGCCTTCCCTCGCTGCAGCAGCTGCTGGCCCCGCTCCAGCTGCTCCAGGGCAGTGGGCAGGGCCTCCTCCAGGGCCCCCAGGGCCTCCCCATACCTCACCTTCAGCCCCTGCCAGCGCCCCCGTGCCTGTGCCACCGCCTCGCCTGAGGGGGAGCCCCAAATCAGCCCCCCAAAACAGCAGGGGACCCCAAAAGGGACCTGGGAATCACCAATCCCTCCCAAAGGGGACCTAGGAACCCCCAAAGGGGACTCAGATGTACGGGAATCTCCAGATATCCCCTGAGCTCCCTCCCTAAGGGGACTTAGGAACCCCCAAAGGGGAGCCAGGAACCCCCAGACCCCTGCCTCAAAGGGGACCCAGGAAACCCCAAAGTAGACAAAGAGGATCAAGGGGTTTCGAGGTTCAGGGTCCACCCAGGATTTTGGGGGGGATCAGGTGGTTTTGGGGGATAACACAGGCTGAGGGCAGCTCTGGGTTCAGTTTGGGGGCCCAGGGGGTTTTGGGGTTCAGTTTGGGGGCCCAGGGGGTTTTGGGGTTCAGGGGGTTTTGGGGTTCAGTTTGGGGGCTCACGCAGGTCGGTGGGGGCCAGGGGCTGCCCCGGGTTCTCGACGACCCCCAGGAGCAGCTTCAGCACCCGGAGCTGGGACAGGAGCAGCTTCTGCTTCCGCCGGGTGTCCTGGGGGGCAGGTTTGGGATGTCACGGGAGATTTGGGGTGCCAAGGGGGTTGGGGGAGGTCACAGAGCAGGTGTTAGAGGTGCGGGGGAAAATGGGGGGACAAAGGAGAATTTTTGAGAAAGTTAAGGGAGCAGGGAGGCTGTCACGAATAGAGCAGTTGGGAAACTTTAGGGGATAAATGTAGGAGTCACTAAAAGAATAGGGTCAGATAGGGAGGCTGTGAGAAGTGTGCGGGGGTCAGAAATAAATTTAGAAGGGGTGTGGGGGGTGTTGGGGGGCAAATACAGGGACCAAGGACACCCATAGGAGAGACGTGGGTGCTGCAGGTCTATTCTGAGGTGCTGTGGGGCAGTTTTGGGGTCTCACCATTTGATGTTCTGCCAGGACCCGGGTGGGGACATCACCCTCCTCCTCCTCCAACTCCAGGGCAGCCTCAAGCGCTGCCAGCGCGCTGGGGACAAGCGTGGGGACACGGGTGAGGATGGGGGGGACAACCCCCAGACCCCTCCAGAAACGAGGAGATCCCCCCGATATCCCGCAATGACACGAGTGGGGACATGGAGACAACCAGGAGCCCTCCTCGGACACGCGTGGGGTCCCGAAGACCCCCGTGGGGATGAGGAGAACCCTCGGTGACCCCCTCCCCATCCCCAGAGCCCTCAGGATACGTGAGGGCACGGAGACGCTGCAGTGCCCCGTGTGGGGCTGGGCGTCACCCCAAGGAGCCCGTAAGGACCCGGTGAACCCTCAGGGACCCCAGTGAGGATGAGGAGGTGACCCCAGGGACCCCAATGGCAGCCGGTGAACCCCCCGAGACCCCGCAGGGTGGTGGGGGCCGCCCCCGACCCAAGATGGCGGCCGGGCAGCCCTCAGGGGTTCCCGCCTTTTTGGGGGGGGGTCGCGCGCTCACCCCTTCGCGCGCTCCAGCGGCGCCGCCATTGCCGCCCCGTCTTCCCGCGCTCCCGCCTCGCTCCGCCCACCCGAACGACAGCGACCAATTAGCGCCCGCGCCCAGACGGTTTGTACGGCTGACCAATCACCGCTCGCCTTCGCTTTAGCCAACCAATCATAGCGTGAGGCAGGCGAAGGGCGTTCCCACCGATGCAAGGTGCAACCAATCGCAACGCGCGGTGAAGAAGCCACGCCCTTCACTGCCCTGGAGCCCTCAGAGCGGCCGCCAAGATGGGCGGGGCTGGGCGAGAGCACTGGGAGGGACTGGGTTATACTGGGAGGGATCGCTGGGGTCCCAATGGGCCCAGGGGTTCTCTAAGCGGCCTCTCCCTCCAATAATCACACGACGCTTCTTCCCACACCCCCATGGGGGGAGGGGCCTTTATTCCCCCCCAGTTTGGGGAGCAGGGTGGGGGAGGGGTGTCCCCCAAGCTGGGGGGGGACACACAGGACACCCCTCCCCCCATCATCGCCGCCGCCGCCGCTGCACCACGGTCCAGCCGTCCGAGGGGGGCGGGGGTGTCCCGCACTCCATGGCCTGGGGGGGGCAATGATGTCATCAGTGTCACAGACACCGCCCCCCAGTGATGTCATCAGTGTCTCACACACACACACACCCCCCCAGTGATATCATCAGTTCCCCTCCCCTTCCCTCACAGGAGTCTTGGGGTGCCTCTCTCTAAATTTGGTGACACCATCACTGTCCCACCCCCATCCCAGCTTCCCCCTACTTGATGACATCATCAGGACTGAATGACATCATCAGGAATGACATCATCACCCCCTAGCCCCTCCTCACTTGGGGGGTTCTGAGAAGTCTCCACTCCCCAATTTAATGACATCATCAGTATCCCCCCCCAGTTACACCCCATGATGTCATCACCACATCCCCACCTGCTCTGATGACATCATCAGGGAATGACATCATCATCGGAGCCCTTAGCCCCCCTCACTTGGGCTTCCTAGGGAGTCTCCACCCCCAATTTAATGACATCATCACTGTTACCCCATGATGTCATCACCACATCCCCACCCCTTTGATGACATCACCAGCACCCTCCCAATCCCATGCCCCCCAACCAATGACATCATCAGCTCCCCATGACATCACCCCAATGATGTCACCTCCTCACCTCCTCCTCTTCCTCGCCGCTCTCCTCCTCTTCCTCCTCCTCCTCCCTTCGCTCTCGGGGGCTCCGGGGGGCTGTGGGGGGGGTCCCAGGGGGGCTCTGGGGGTCTCCCCCAGGGCGGGCGGTGGCCAGGGCGGCGGCCAGGGCGGGGCCACGCCGGGCCAGAGCCCCCAGGGCCGCCCCCACCCCACCAACGTCCCCACCCCGCGCCCGGGCAAAAAGGGTCACCAGCTCCCGGCTGACCTGCAGGGGGACACTGGGATGGACTGGGAACCACTGGGAGGGACTGGGAACCACTGGGAGGGCACTGGGAACCACTGGGAAGGCACTGGGGTGGACTGGGAACCACTGGGAGGGCACTGGGGTGGACTGGGAAGCACCAGGGAGGAGACTGGGATGTACTGGGATGGGTCTGGGGGTGCTGAGGGTGATGTGTGGGACTGGGATGGACTGGGAGGATGTAAACGAGCACTGAGAACCGACTTGTCTATACTGGGAGGTGCTGGCAGCACTGAAGGTAACAGTCTGGGGATGGAATGGGATGAACTGGGAGTGGCTGCTGGGAACATCCTTGACCATACTGGTTTATACTGGGAACTACTGGGAGCATCTTGAAGGGACCAAGGGTACCAGGAAGGGACAAAGGCCACTAAAAGATGCTGAGAGCAGCCCGAGGACCAACTGGGCTGTACTGGGAGTGCCTGGGGGAGGCTGGCCAGCTGCTGGGAGCACACTGCTCCATACTGGTCCGTACTGGTCCGTACTGGGAGCCCACCTGCTGCAGGCTGCCGTCCTCCACCACCGTGTCGAACTCGTTGTCCATCACCTCGGCCAGGAAATCTTCCACCTCCTCCTGCTCCAGATCAGCTGGGGGGGACATCGGGGGGTGTCACCTCTGCCCCTCCCGACCCGGACCCACCCTCTTCCCCCCCCGGCACGCACCGTTCTGTGTGAAGAAGTCGAGCAGCGCCGAGCTGAGCCACGCGGCTTTTTCGGGACCCTGCGGCCCCCCGAAGCCCTGCGCCACCGCCAGCTGCGGGGACAGCCCGGGGGGGACATGGGGACACCCGATGCTGGTCCCGGGGTGCCCCCTCTGTGTCCCCAAGTGCCCCCCGGAGTCCCCTCACGCTGCCCCCGCCTCATCTGCAGCGCCGCCCGCCCCCCCAGCACAGCTCGCAGCTGTCCCCAGTGTCCTCCCAAGGTGTCCCCAGGTGTCCCCGGTGTCCCCCTCACCTGCAGCGCCGCCCACCCCCCCAGCACGGCCCGCACCCCCTCCGCGAACAGCGCTCGCGCCTCCACCCCGGGGGCCGCCATGATGGCGCTGCGCAGGCGGTGCGGCCGAGCGCCGAATCCTCGAGTGAGCGAGGCACGGAGCGATCCCCGAGTCACCGATGGACGCGTAGGGGCGTGGTAGATAGTGGGCGTGGCATTGGGGGCGTGACCACAGCCAGAGGCAGGACGGGAACTACAGCTCCCGACAGCCCCCGCGCGGCGGTGGTCACGTGACGCGGGTGAGAGGGTGGGGGTCTGGGGGGGCTGTGGGGGATATGGGGCACAGGGGGGGATATGGGGCACAGGGGGAATTTGGGGACACAGGTGATTGTGGGGGATATGGGGACAGGGGGAATATGGGGACGGGGGGGATATGGAGGCACAGGTGGCTGTAGGGGATATGGGGGCTGTGGGGGATATGGGGGCTGTGGGGGATATGGGGCACAGGGGGGGATATGGGGGCACTATGGGGGTACTATGGGGGTGCGGGGCACACAGGAGCTGGAGGGATGTGTGGAAACTCTAGGGGGCTCCATGGGGTATAGGGGACACAGGTTATAGGGTCTGGGGGGCTCTATGGGGTATAGGGGGGCACAGGGGTTATAGGGTCTGGGGGGCAATAGGGAGTATAGGGGATTTAGGGGCTGGGGGGCTCTATGGAGTATAGGGGATTTAGGGGCTGGGGGCTCTATGGGATATAGGGGATTTAGGGGCTGGGGGCTCTATGGGGTATAGGGGGGCAGACAGGAACTGAGGGGGGCTATAGGGGGTGGGCTATGGTGGTCCAGGGGGGGCTACAGGGGTCAGAACTGGGCACACCCCCCCTCCCCCCCAGGATACATAGGGAGCCCCACAGCGCGGGGAGGAGGGGCTGAGGTACCTGTGGCATCCTGGGGGGGGGGGGTACCTGTGACACCCGGGGGGGGCGAGGGTACCTATAGCACCCTTGAGGGGGGGTACCTATAGCATCCTTTGGGGGGTACCCATAGCACCCCAGAGCATCCCGAGGGTACCTATGGCATCCTTGGGGGCGGGCGTACCTGTAGCATCCTTTTGGGGGGGGGGCTGCCCCCGGAAGTCCTTCCTCCGCAGGAAGAGCAGCCGCTGTGCGGGGGGGGGGGCCGGGGGGATGCTTCCACCCCCCCCAGATTTCGTGGACCCCCCCAATTAACCTCGCTGCCCTTATTAATTACACCCTCCCCGATTACCCCCCAGCCCCCCGCCCCATCGAAGCCTCTTTGTCTCCCCCGCAGGTCCCCCCCCGCAGGGGAGGGGGTGACGCGGCCACCGCCGGTGCCACCCGAGGGGGGGGGGGACACCCCTAAAATCGAGGTGACCCCCCCCAGACCCTCATAACCCCACCCCGGACACGCGGCCCCCTCCCCTCCTTCATCCATAGGGGCAGCTGGGGCTGGCGGGGGGGAGGGGGGTCACCCCCAAAAATTTTCGGGCGGGTGGGGGGGTAGGGGAGTGGGGACAACCATGGCCGCCGATTTGGGGGACCCCAAAACTCCCGCGTCCCCCCCCGCCCCCCCAAAACGCTTCTTCCGCAAGAGCGTGGAGGTGCTGGAGGAGGAGGAGCGGGGCGAGCGCGGCGGCGACCCCGGCCCGCGGGGCGACCCCCGGCTCGGGGGAGGCGAGGAGGGCGAGGAGGAGGCGGAGATGAAGGCCGTGGCCACCTCGCCCGGTGGCCGCTTCCTCAAGTTCGACATCGAGCTGGGGCGCGGTGCCTTCAAGACGGTCTTCAAGGGCTTCGACACCGACACCTGGGTGGAGGTGGCCTGGTGTGAGCTGCAGGTGAGCCCCGAGCCGGGGGGGGGGGTCGTGGGGGGGAGTTTTGGGGGGGTTTGGGGGTCGTGAGTTGGTGGGTGGGAGGTGAAATTTGGTATTTTGAGGGTCATGGGGATGGGGAGGATGTGTGGTGGGTTTGATGCTCTTTGGGAGATGGGGACGCCCCAAAATTCGTCATGAACCCCCTGATTGGGCCTCTCAAGTTGGTGTTTAACTTCTTCCAAAGCCATGAGTGGCTCCTCAAACTCAGCTTGAGACTCTTCTGGCATCAGTGATCCCCAAAATCTTCCCTTGAATCCCTCAGTTGGTCCTTTGAGCTCACCTTGAAGCTCTCCCAAACCCCAAAATTCATCATGAACCCCTTGACTGGCCCCACAAATTGATGTTGAAGCCCTTCCAAAGCTGTGATTGGTTCCTCAAACTCATTTTGAGGCTCTTCCAAAATCAGTGATCTCCAAAATCCACCCTTGAATCCTATAGTTGATCCTTTGATCTTATCTTGAACCCCTCCCAAAGACTGGGACACCCCAAAATTCATCATGAACCCTCTCAAACTCATCATTGGCTCCTCAAATTGATGTTGAAACCCTTCCAAAGCTGCGATTGGTTCCTCAAACTCATCTTGAGGCTCTTCCAATATCAGTGATCTCCAAAATCCACCCGTGAACCTTTCAGCTTGCCTTGAGCCCCTCCCAAAGACGGGGACACCCCAAAATTCATCATGAACCCTGAAATCGAGACCCCAAAATCACCACGAACCCCACAGGTGACCACCTCTGCCACCTGTGCACCCCACAGCCACCCCAAATGCCGTCAATTCCCCCCAAACTGAGCCGTTTGTCCCCCAAAGTGCTTTGTTACCCCCTGAAATTGGGGAATGATGATGATGATGATGATGAAGGAGTTTGGGGGTGAGCATGATGACCCTGGAGTTGGGGGATGATGATGATGATGATGATGATGATGAAGGAGTTTGGGGGTGAGGATGATGATGACGATGATGATGGTGATGATGACGATGATGATGAAGGAGTTTGGGGGTGAGGATGATGATGATGATGATGATGATGATGGAGTTTGGGGGTGAGCATGATGACCCTGGAGTTGGGGGATGATGATGATGATGATGATGATGATGATGATGATGATGATGATGCTGGCAACGACCCTGAAGTTTAGGGACAACGATGATATTGGGGTTGGGGGATGATGATGATGACGATGACAACAGCCTTGAAGTTTGGGGATGATGATGATGGTGATGATGATGATACTGGAGTTTGGGGGATGATGATGATGATGATGCTGGCAACGACCCTGAGGTTTAGGGACGATGATGATATTGGGGTTGGGGGATGATGATGATGATGATGATGATGGAGTTTGGAGGTGAGCATGATGACCCTGGAGTGGGGGGATGATGATGATGATGATGATGATGATGATGATGATGATGATGATGATCCTGGGGCTGGAGAATGATGCTGAAAACAATGATGATGATGATGATGCTGGCAATGACCCTGAGGTTTAGGGACAATGATGATATTGGGGTTGGGGGGATGATGATGATGATGATGCTGTCAACGAGGTTTAGACATCATGATGATGATCCTGGGGCTGGAGAATGATGCTGAAAACAATGATGATGATGATGATGATGATGATGACGATGACAATCCTGGGGCTGGGGGCTGCTGATGCTGACCCTGGAACCCCGACCCAACACCGCTGCCGGACTTTGGGGTGTGTCTGTGCCCCCCCAGGACCGCAAGCTGACCAAGGCGGAGCAGCAGCGCTTCAAGGAGGAGGCCGAGATGCTCAAGGGGCTGCAGCACCCCAACATCGTCCGCTTCTACGACTCCTGGGAGTCCTCGCTCCGCGGCAAGAAATGCATCGTCCTCGTCACCGAGCTCATGACCTCGGGCACCCTTAAGACGTGAGTTGGGGGCACAGGGGGGAGACCTGTTTGGGGTGGGGGGGGTCCAGGCGTGGCTGATGGGACCCCACAGGTACCTCAAGAGGTTCAAGGTGATGAAGCCGAAGGTGCTGCGGAGCTGGTGCCGGCAGATCCTGAAGGGGCTGCAGTTCCTGCACACGAGGACGCCGCCCATCATCCACCGCGACCTCAAATGCGACAACATCTTCATCACCGGCCCCACCGGCTCCGTCAAGATCGGCGACCTGGGGCTGGCCACGCTCATGCGCACGTCCTTCGCCAAGAGCGTCATCGGTGAGCACCGTGGGGACCTCGGGGACGCCCCCGAGGGCGCCCCCTGACCGCCCGCCCCACAGGCACCCCCGAGTTCATGGCCCCCGAGATGTACGAGGAGCGCTACGACGAGTCCGTGGATGTCTACGCCTTCGGGATGTGCATGCTGGAGATGGGCACGTCCGAGTACCCCTACTCCGAGTGCCAGAACGCCGCCCAGATCTACCGCAAAGTCACCAGCGTGGGTGTCCCGCCACCCCCCGAGACCCCCAAGTGCCCCTCGGAGCCCCCCCAAGTCACCACGTCCCCCCCACAGGGCATCAAGCCAGCGAGTTTCCACAAGGTGACGGACCCTGAGGTGAAGGAGATCATCGAGGGCTGCATCCGGCAGAACAAGGCTGAGAGGTGGGGTGGGGTGGGGTGGGGTGGGACCCCTGCAGCTCCCCAGGACTGACCACACTGACCACACCCCCCACCCCCACGCCAGGCTGTCCATCCGGGACCTGCTGGACCACGCGTTCTTTGCCGAGGACACGGGGCTGCGCGTGGAGCTGGCCGAGGACGACGCGGGGCTGGACCCGGCGCTGGCGCTGCGGCTCTGGGTGGAGGACCCCAAAAAGCTCAAGGGCAAGCACAAGGACAACGAGGCCATCGAGTTCAGCTTCAACCTAGAGGCTGATGTCCCCGAGGAGGTGGCCTATGAGATGGTGAGGGGGTGACCTCAAAACCCTTCGGGGTTGGCCCCTGATTGGTGTTGATTCTCCCCAAATGCAATGAAGCTCCAAAATTGTGGCTCAAGCTCGTCTTGAGCACCCCCAAAGGCAGTGACAACCCAAAATCCACCCCAGGAACCCAACAGCTGGTCCCTCCAACTCTTCTTGAGCCTCTTCCAGAACAAAAGTCACCCCAAAATTCATCCCTAAACTTCACCTTGAGCCTTTCCCAAAACCGATACCCCAAAATTCATCCTTGAATCTCACTCGAACCTCTCCCCCAAAACTGATCCCTAAACTTTACCTTGAGCCTTTCCCAAAACCGATACCCCAAAATTCATCCCTGAATCTCACTCGAACCTCTCCCCCAAAACTGATCCCTAAACTTCACATTGAACCTTTCCCAAAATCGATAACCCCAAAATTCATCTTGGAACCTCAGCTTGAACCTCTCCCAACACCAATGACACCCCAAAATTCATCCTTTAACCTCTCCTGGATCCTCTCCCAAAACCGACACCCCCCAAAATTCCCTCTGGAACTGATCCTGAGTCCCCCCCACCCACCAGCTCTCAGTGACCCCCCCTGGACACCCCCAAATTCCCTCTCTCAGGTGAAATCTGGGTTCTTCCACGAGAGCGATTCCAAGGCTGTGGCCAAATCCATCCGGGACCGGCTGGCGCTGGTGAGGAAGACGCGGGAGAAGAAGCAGGCGGAGGGCAGGGGGGGCCCCGAGAGCCGGGGGGGCCCCGAGAGCGAGGACACCGAGGTCGATCAGCACGTGAGGCAGCAGCTGCTGCGGGAGCAGCCCCCAGCCGGCCCTGGTGAGACCCCAGAACTGCCCCTGGACACCCAGAACTGCCCCCTGTGCCCCCAAAACTGCCACTGGACACCCAGAACTGCCCCCAGACCTTCAAACTGACCCCTAAAGTTGTCCCCAGTGCTCTCAAAACTGCCCCGGACACCCAGAACTGCACCCAGTGCCCCCAAAACTGCCTCTGGATACCCAGAACTGCCCCCAGTGCCCCCAAAACTGCCTCTGGATACCCAGAACTGCACCCAGTGCCCCCAAAACTGCCCCTGGACACCCAGAACTGTACCCAGACCTTCAAACTGACCGCTAAAACTGCCCCCAGTGCCCCCAAAACTGCCCCTGGACACCCAGAACTGCACCCAGTGCCCCCAAAACTGCCTCTGGACACCCAGAACTGCCCCCAGACCCTCAAACTGCCTCCTAAAGCTGCCCCAAGTGCTCTCAAAACTGCCCCTGGACACCCAGAACTGCCCCCAGACCTTCAAACTGACCCCTAAAGTTGTCCCCAGTGCCCCCAAAACTGCCTCTGGACACCCAGAACTGCCCCCAGACCTTCAAACTGACCCCTAGAACTGCTCCCAGTGTCCTCAAAACTGCCCCCCATGTCTCCCAATCTGCCCTGAGCCCCCCAAAACTGCCCCCAGTTGTGAGACCCTCCCCAGCAGTGACCCCCCCTCCTCCTTGCTCCCTCCCCACAGCCGAGGGGCTTCTGGACAATGTCCCCCCCCAAGATGTCCCTGGTCCCTGTGGTGTCACCGGAGCCCCTGAGCAGCTCTGGGGGTACCCACAGGGAGCCCAGGATGGGGTGTCCCCCCCTGTGCCACCACCGGTAAGTGCCCATCACACTGGGGGGGGGTCCTGGGTGGGTCCAGACCCCCCTGGCACTGCCCCGTGTCCTGCAGGTGACCCAGGGGAGCGAGGGGACAGCAGAGGATGGCACCGGAGGAGCCACCACGGAGCCACCTGGGCCTGAGGGGGACCCCTGTGGCTGTGGCGGGGGGTCGGTGACAGTGGGGACACAGCCACAGGTGGCACCCGGGGCACCGGGGCCGGGGGTGGCACCGAGAGCAGCAGCGGGGGTGGCACTGCCAGCCGCGGGGGTGACAGCGGCTCCTGGAGCGTCACCAGCACAGGGGGTGCCACCTCTTACTGGGGCGCCACCGGCCTCGGGGGGGACACCGGCTCTGGGGGTGACACCGGCTCTGGGGGTGACACCAGCTCTGGGGGTGCCGCCTCCAGCTGCAATGCCACCAGCTCCGGGGGTGACACCAGCCCAGGGGATGGCGCCAGTGCCAGGGGTGACACCAGCCCAAGGGATGCCACCAGCTCCAGGAGTGCCACCAGCTCTGGGGGTGACACCAGCCCAGGGGATGGCACCAGTGGCAGGGGTGACACCAGCCCCAGGGATGGCACCAGGAGTGGCACCCCCAGCTGGGGTGCCACCACAGTTGGTCCCCATGGTGCAGCTGCAGCCAGGCCCTGGAATGCCACCAACAGCCCCTGGGATGCCACCAGGTCCAGCAATGTCACTGCCATCTGGGATGCCACCAGCCCAGGGGATGCCACCAGGTCCAGGAATGCCACCACAGCCAGTCCCCACCATGCAGCCACAGCTGGTGCCAGGGATGTCACCAGCTCTGGGGCTGCCACCACTGTCCATCATGACACCAGTCTTGGGGATGTCACCGGCCCCGGAGTTGCCACCTCCATCCATGATGCCACCAGCCCAAGGGATGCCACCTCCATCTGTGATGCCACCAGTCTTGGGGGTGTCACCAGCCCCAGGGGTGCCACCTGCCCAAGGGATGCCACCACCATCCATGATGCCACCAGCCTCAGAGATGCCACCACCATCCATGGTGCCACCAGCCGTGGCAATGCCACCAGCCCCAGGGATGCCACCAGCACAAGGGATGCCAGTTCCACCCATGATGCCACCAGCCCAAGGGATGCCAACTTCATCCGTGATGCCACCAGCCCCAGGGGTGCCACCTCCATCTGTGCTGCCACCAGCCCCAGAGATGCCACCACCATCCATGATGCCACCAGCCATGGGGATGTCACCAGCCCCAGAGATGCCACCACCATCCATGATGCCACCAGCCATGGGGATGTCACAAGCTCCAGAGATGCCACCACCATCCATGATGCCACCAGCCATGGGGATGCCACAAGCTCCAGAGATGCCACCACCGTCCCCAATGCCACAACCCCCGATGCTCCCTGGCCCCGAAGAGCCCTCGGTGCCCGCCGAGGCCGCGTCCCTGCTGCGTGTCCCCGATGTCCCCGATGTCCCCGGGCCGCGTGCCCGGCAGCGCCGCGCGTCGTGCCAGCGCCCTGCCCGCTTCCAGCTCACCGTGCTGCAGGTCAGGGCAGGGCCGGGGGCCGGGGGGACCGCGTGGGGACATCCCAGCACGGTCACAGAGTGTCACCACCCCTGCAGGTGTCCTCAGCTGGGGACAACACGGTGGAGTGCCAGCTGGAGACCCACGACAGCAAGATGGTCACCTTCAGGTTTGACGTGGATGGGGACGCGCCCGAGGACATCGCCTGCTACATGGTGACCCCCGAGCTGTCCCCGCGTCCCCAGCCTGTGTCCCCTTCCCCAATCTCTGTCCTCTGTCCCCTTCCCAAACCCGTGTCCCCCTCCCCAATCTGTGTCCCCAGCCCATGTCCCCTTCCCCCACCCATATCCCCCCTCAATCTCTGTCCCCTGCCCCACTCTGTGTCCCCGTGTCCCCACTCCATGTCCCCCTTCCCAATCTCTGTCCCCCTCTCCAATCTGTGTCCCCTCCCAAAATCACGTCCCCCCCTCCCAACCCGTGTCCCCCCCCCTGCAGGTCGAGGACAATTTTGTTCTGGAGGGGGAGAGGGACAAGTTTGTGGAGGAGCTCAAGGCCATCGTGGAGCAGGCACGGGGGCTCCTCGGGACCCCCGCCCCGGACCCCCAGGTGCTCCCCCTGCCCCCCTCACCTCACCCCTCCCCCCCCCCCAGACCCCCCCCCCCGCTGACCCCCCCCAAATGTGTCTCCCCCCAGGTGGGACCCCTGGAGCCGCCAGCGGGTGGTGAGTAGTGGGGGAGGGGAGGGGAGGGGGCTGGGATCGCCCCCCACCCGCTGACCCCTCGCCCCCCCGCCACCAGGGGAAGGACCCCCCCAGTCATCGCCCGTGGGGCGCTGGAGGTTCTGCATCAACCAAACCATCCGGAACCGCGAGGCCACCGGTGCGTCCCCAGGGGCTGGGAGGGGACACGGAGCTGCCACCACCCCCCCGGGGCTGGGGGGTGTCACCCCGACCCTGTCCCTGATGGGGGTGTCACCCTCACCTCATCCCTGATGGGGGTGTCACCCTCACCTATCCCTGATGATGGTGTCACCCTCACCTATCCCTGATGATGGTGTCACCCCGACCCCGTCCCTGATGGGTGTCACCCGACGGGGGTGTCACCCCGACCCTGTCACCCGACGGGGGTGTCACCCCGACCCTGTCCCTGACGGGGGTGTCACCCTCACCCCGTCCCTGATGGGGGTGTCACCCTCACCTATCCCTGATGATGGTGTCACCCCGACCCCGTCCCTGATGGGTGTCACCCAACGGGGGTGTCACCCCGACCCTGTCCCTGACGGGGGTGTCACCCTCACCTATCCCTGATGGGGGTGTCACCCTCACCTATCCCTGATGATGGTGTCACCCCACCTCATCCCTGACAGGGGTGTCACCCTCACCTGTCCCTGATGATGGTGTCACCCTCACCTATCCCTGATGATGGTGTCACCCCACCTCATCCCTGACAGGGGTGTCACCCTCACCTGTCCCTGATGATGGTGTCACCCTCACCTATCCCTGACAGGGGTGTCACCCTCACCTATCCCTGATGGGGGTGTCACCCCCACCCCATCCCTGATGATGGTGCCACCCTCACCCATCCCTAACGGGGGTGTCCCTTCCCCACAGGCCCCGGCGGACCCCCGCCCGCCCGGAGAGCCCTGGGGACATCGCAGGGGGGTCCCCAAGGACAGGGGACAAACAAGAGCGGAGCGCCGGAGCAGGATGGGCCAGGGGGGCCGGAGATGGGGGTCCCCAAAGCCCAGGACCTGGATGTCCCCCAGGGACAGGAGTCGGCTGTCTCCAAACCGGAGGAGCTGGGTGTCCCCCCGGCTTTGGGGACAGCTGTCACTGGTCCCCAGGAGGTGGCTGAACCCACGGGACCAGAGAGGATCAACCCCGAACCCCAAGATCTGGGGGCTCCCCAAGGCTCGGGGCTGAGCGTCCCCAGGCCTGGACACCCGGACGTGGCTGTCCCCAAACCTCCAGAGCTCAATGGCCACCAAGAGCCCCTCGTCCCTGGGGACACAGAGCCAGGTGTCCCCCAGGAACAGGGGACAGTCACTGCCCCATTGGAGCAGGAGGGACCCAGGGAACCGCCCGAGCCCACAGAGCCCAAGGACGTGTCCCAAGAGCCAGGTGACCCCCAAGGACTGGGGACATTCGTCACTGGACCCCCAGAGCCACCAGGTGACCCCCAAGGACTGGGGACATTTGTCACCATTGCCTGGGGGCAGGAGGGACCCCCGGGACCAGAGGTGAGTGTTCCCCACGCCAAGAGCTGGACACCCCAAAGCCCCAGGTGTCCTCCGGTCCCCAAGGTCTCAGTGTCCCTCAAGGACCGGAGGCTGCTGTCCCCATCCCCAGAACTTTGGTGTCCCCCAAACCCAAACACCTCAGTGTTCCCCAAAGACCAAAGGAATGACTGTCCCCAACCCCAAACTCCCTGTCCCCCAAACCCTGAGTCCTCGGTCTCCCTGAACCCCAAACCCCGATGCCCCAATGGCCCCAGAACCCCATCCCCAAGGCCTTGATGACCTCCAAGACCCCAATGACCCTAAACCCAAACCCCCACGCTCCTCGTGTCCCTTTAACCTCAAAATGTCAGGATCCCCCAAACCCAAAATCCCAAGAGTCTGATGACCCCAAACTCCAACCTCAGGACCCTGATGTCCCCCAAAACCTCAAGACCTCGATGACCCCAGCCCCCAGTGTCCCCTCAGCCCCAGGCCCTGGTGTCCCCCCAGTCCCAAACCTCAGTGTCCCCAAACCTTCAAGCCCAAGGCCCTGTTGTACCCTGGCCATTCTGATGCCCTGTTCCCATTGCTGTTCTCATTCCCATGCCCATTCCCATCACTGTTTCTGTTTCCATCCCATTCCCATTCCCATATTCCTATTCTCAATCCCATCCCCATTCCCATATTCTCATTCCCAATCACACTCCCATATTCCCATTCCCAATCCCGTTCCTGTTCCTGATCCCATTCCCATATTCCCATTCCCATTCCCATATTCCCATATTCTCATTCCCAATCCTGTTCCCATTTCCATATTCCTATTCCCGGTCGCACTCCCGTATTCCCATGCCCATATTCCCATATTCCCATGCCTTCATTCCCATTCCCGGTCCCATTCCCTCAATCCCATTCCCATATTCCCATTCCCACATTCCCATTCCCGTTCCCATTCCCTCAATCCCATTCCCATATTCCCATTCCCACATTCCCATTCCCGTTCCCATTCCCTCAATCCCATTCCCATATTGCCATCCTCATTCCCATATTCCCATTCCCATATTCCCATTCCCAATCCCGTTCCCATTCCCACATTCCCATTCCCGGTCACACTCCCATATTCCCATCCTCATTCCCAACCCCATATTCCCATTCCTGTTCCCATTCCCTCAATCCCATTCCCATATTGCCATCCTCATATTCCCATTTCCACATTCCCATTCCCATTCCCATTCCCTCAATCCCATTCCCACATTCCCATTCCCAATCCCGTTCCCATTCCCTCAATCCCATTCCCACATTCCCATACCCATCCTCATTCCCTCAATCCCATTCCCTCAATCCCATATTCCCATATTCCCATTCCCACATTCGCATCCCCATTCCCTCAATCCCATTCCCACATTCCCGTTCCCATTCCCTCAATCCCATTCCCACATTCCCATTCCCTCAATCCCATTCCCACATTCCCATCCCCATATTCCCATATTCCCATTCCTATATTCCCAATCCTGTTCCCATTCCCTCAATCCCATTCCCACATTCCCACATTCCCACATTCCCACATTCCCATTCCCTCAATCCCATTCCCACATTCCCACATTCCCATTCCCGTTCCCATTCCCCCATTCCCATCCCCATTCCCACATTCCCACATTCCCACATTCCCACATTCCCATTCCCTCAATCCCATTCCCACATTCCCATTCCCACATTCCCACATTCCCATTCCCGTTCCCATTCCCTCAATCCCATTCCCATATTCCCATTCCTGTTCCCATTTCCTCAATCCCATTCCCACATTCCCATCCCCATATTCCCATATTCCCATTCCCACATTCCCACATTCCCATTCCCGTTCCCATTCCCATATTGCCATCCCCATTCCCACATTCCCACATTCCCATTCCCGTTCCCATTCCCATATTGCCATTCCCACATTCCCATCCCCATTCCCACATTCCCACATTCCCATCCCCATCCCCATTCCCACATTCCCATCCCCATTCCCACATTCCCACATTCCCATTCCCGTTCCCATTCCCATATTGCCATCCACATCCCCACATTCCCACATCCCCATTCCCACATTCCCCCATTCCCACATTCCCATTCCCGTTCCCGTCCCGCAGGCCGTGCCCCCCGCCCGCCCCCCGCCCGGGGCTGCCTCGTTCCCGCTGGGGCTGTGCCCCCGCCTGCGCAGCCCCCGCAAGGGCTGGGGGCGCCGCATCAAGAGCTGGGCCCGGCGCCTGCGCCCCCCTTCTGGGGGGGGGGACCCCCACACAGGTACGGGGGGGAGCCCCAAAACCCCTGGGGAGCCCCACAGCCCATCCGCGCCCACCCTGTACGCATAAACCTCATCTGTGCCCCCCCATGGACCCCTAAACATCATCTGTGCCCCCCATGTACCCCTAAATCCCATCTGTGCCCCCCATGTACCCCTAAATCCCATCTGCGCCCACCCTGTACACATAAACCTCATCTGTGCCCCCCCATGGACCCCTAAATCCCATCTGTGCCCCCCGTGTACCCCTAAATCCCATCTGCGCCCACCCTGTACACATAAACCTCATCTGTGCCCCCCATGTACCCCTAAATCCCATCTGTGCCCCCCCCGTACCCCTAAACCTCATCTGTGCCCCCCCATGGACCCCTAAACCTCATCTGTGCCCCCCCCATGGACCCCTAAATCCCATCTGTGCCCCCCCCATGGACCCCTAAATCCCATCTGTGCCCCCTCAGACCCCTAAACCTCATCTGTGCCCCCACCGTACCCCTAAATCCCATCTGTGCCCCCCATGTACCCCTAAATCCCATCTGTGCCCCCCATGTACCCCTAAATCCCACCTGTACCCCCCATATCCCTAAATCCCATCTGTACCTGCCCCAGACCCCTAAACCTCATCTGTGCCCCCCCAGACCCCTAAACCTCATCTGTGCCCCCACCGTACCCCTAAATCCCATCTGTGCCCCCCATGTACCCCTAAACCTCATCCGTGCCCCCCATTCGTGGCCCTTCATGTACCCTCCATGGGACCCCCTTGTGCCCCCCATTTACACCCCCTTGTGTCCCCCATTTACACCCCTGTGTGCCCCCCATTTGCACCCCCCATTTACACCCCCATATCCCTCTGCACCCCCATTTACCCCCCATGCCCCCCCCCACTGACCCCCCTGTCCCACAGAGGAGCCAGAGGAACTCGGGGACCCCTCAAGGCGAGGGCACTGCCAGGTGGGTGTTGGGGACCCCAAAACCCCCCAGGGACCCCCCCAAACCACCCCAGAAACCCCAAATCTGCCCCAGATACCCCCCCCCCCCCCAAACTGGCCCAAGGAATCCCTAAACTGCCCCAGGGACCCCAGAACTACCCTAGGGACCCCCAAACTGCCCCAGGGACCCCCCAAACTGGCCCAAGGAATCCCCAAACTGCCCCAGGGACCCCAGAACTACCCTAGGGACCCCCAAACTGCCCCAGGGACCCCAGAACTAACCTAGGGACCCCCGCAACTGCCCCAGGGACCCCAGAACTACCCCAGAGGCCCCAAATTTGTCCCAGAAACCCCCCACAACTGCCCCAGGGACCCCCCAAACTGCCCCAGGGATCCCCCAACTGCCCCAGGGACCCCAGAACTAACCTAGGGACCCCCCAACTGCCCCAGGGACCCCAGAACTAACCTAGGGACCCCCAAACTGCCCCAGGGACCCCAGAACTATCCTAGGGACCCCCAAACTGCCCCAGGGACCCCCCTCAACTGCCCCAGGGACCCCCCAAATCCCCCCAACCCCACCCTTCACCCCCATCCTCTGTCACCCCTCTCTCCCCCTGTTCCTCCCCAGCCACCCCCTGAGCCCCCCGACCCCGAGGGCGACTGGGGGGGCCCCAGCTCGGGCAGCGAGAGCGGGGGGCTGGGGGGACCCCCGCACCCCCCTGGGGCCCCCCTGCTCCCGCCGGGGTCCCCCGAGACCCCCCTGAGCAGCGATGGGGACTCGGAGCCCGAGGACGAGGCCCTGCGGGAGCAGCTGCGGCGGCTGCGGGAAAAGTGAGTGAGGGGCAATTGGAGAGGGGGGAATTTTGGGGGAATTTGGGGGAATTTGGGGGGTCCGGGGGAGGTTTTGGGGGTCCCAAGGGGGATTGGGGGGTGTGGGGGCACCCCCCGACCCCACCCAAATCCCCCCGACCCCACCCAGGAGGTGCTGAAGCTGCCGGTGTGGAAGGATTCTGGGGGGGATTTTGGGGGTCCTGGGAAGGTTTTGGGGGTCCTGGCGAGGTTTGGAGGTCTCGGGAGGGTTTTGGGGGTCCTGGGACGGTTTGGGGGTCCCGGGAAGGGTTTGGGGATCCCCTGTGACCTCCCCTTCCCTTCCCCATCAGGCACATCCAGGAGGTTCTGGAGCTGCGGGCACGGCAGGACCGGGAGCTGCGGGAGCTGCACCGGCGGCTCCGAGCCCTCAAAGAGGCCCGGGGGGACCCCCCAAAATGGGGAGGGGGCGGCGGGACCCCCCCCCAGCGAGGCCATGGGGGGTCCCCGCGGCGGCCTCGGGGGGCCCGGGCACGAGGGAGGGGCCGGGGCGTGGCCCTGACAGGTTTGGGGGGAAAGGAGGGGATTTTGGGGGGATTTTGGGGGGCTAGGAGGTGAATTTGGGGCACAAAGGGGGGATTTTGGGGGGCTAGGAGGGGATTTGGGGCACAAAGGGGGGATTTTGGGGTGCAAATAGGGGATTTTGGGGGGCTAGGGAGGGATTTTGGGGCACAAAGGGGGGATTTTGGGGGGCTAGGAGGGGATTTGGGGCACAAAGGGGGGATTTTGGGGGCTAGGAGGGGATTTGGGGCACAAAGGGGGGATTTTGGGCAGCAAGGAAGGGATTTTGGGGGTAAAAAGGGGGTTTTGGGGTACAAAGGGTGGGTTTTGTGGGGCAAGGAGGGGATTTTGGGGTACAAAGGGGGGATTTTGGGCAGCAAGAAAGGGATTTTGGGGGGATAAAAAAGGGGGTTTTGGGGTACAAAGGGGGGATTTTGGGGGGCTAGGGAGGGATTTGGGGCACAAAGGGGGGATTTTGGGGGGCTAGGGAGGGATTTGGGGGGGCAAATAGGGGATTTGGGGGGATGATGAGGGGATTTTGGGGTACAAAGGGGGGATTTTGGGGCAAAGAGGGGATTTTGGGGTCCAAAGAGGGGATTTTGGGGTCCAAAGAGGGGATTTTGGGGCACGGGGGGAGGTTTAGGGGTAAAAAGGGGACGTTTTGGGGCGCAGGTTGGCCTTGGGGGGGGCTCTTCCCTTTTCCAAACTCCCCTCCCTCACCTGCAGAGGCCTCAGCCCCCTCCCCAGGCCCCCCAATCCCCCCGGCTCCCCCAAAAAAGGGGCTCTTCACCGACGACCTGCACCGGCTGGTGGATGAGTGGGTCCAGGACACGGCCAGGGCCCAGGTGCGGGGGCTTTTTGGGGGGCTGTGAGGATTTTTGGGGGGCTGGGGGGGGCCTCAACCCCTTTTTGGGGGGCTGGAGGAGCCCTGCATCCATTTCTGGGTGGCTCAGGGGATATTTTGGGGGGCCTTTAATGGTTATTGGGGGGCTGGGGAGGGGGCCAAACCCATTTTTGGGGGGCTGGGGGGGGCCTCAACCCCTTTTTTGGGGGGCTGGAGGAGCCCTGCATGCATTTTTGGGCGGTTGGGGGGGATTTTGGGGGGCCTTTAATGGTTATTGGGGGGCTGGGGAGGGAGCCAAACCCATTTTTGGGGGGCTGGGGGGAGGGATTTTGGGGGGTTCCACATTTTTGGGGGTCTGGGGGGTGGGTGGGAAGCTGAGAGGGTTTTCTGGGGTGGGCTGGGATGGCTTTTAGGGAGCTGAGCCCCCTTTTTGGGGGTATGGGGGGGCTATTTTGGGGGGGCTGCACCCCATTTATAGGGGCTTGGGGGGGATCTTGGGGGGCTGACATGGCTTGGGGGGGACCTTTGTGGTGTCTGAGGGGGGTTTGGGGGTTTCCCTTCACCCCCTTTTTGGGGGTCCGGGGGGGGGGAGATCCCCAAAACCTGAACCCCACTTTTCTGCCTTTGTGGTGTCTTTTGGGGGGTTTGGGGGTTTCCCTTCACCCCCTTTTTTGGGGGGGGGGATCCCCAAAACCTGAACCCCACTTTTCTGCCCTCCCCCTTTCCCCCAGGCCACCTCCTCGTGGGTCTCCACCCTGCGCGGCCCCCGCGGGACCCCCCGAAAATGGGGGGAGCTGCCCCCCCCCAAACCCGCCCTGCGAGGTGGGGGCAGCCCCCTCCCCCCGGGGGCTGAGTGAGGGGAGGGTCCCTTACTGAACCCCCTGATTTTGGGTCAAAACCCCCCAATTTTGGGTCAAAACCCCCCAATTTTGGGTCAAACCCCCCCCCATTTTCAGCCCCCAAATCACTTTGTTTCACCCCACAACCCCTCCCTTGTTTTACCTCCCCCACACCACTGGGTGACCCCAAATTTCCAGCCCTAAAATGACCCCAAAATTCCCCTTTTTTTTTGGGGTCCTATAGTGTGACTGCTATTTCTGGCCCTAAAATTGCCTTATTCTGCCCTAAAATTCCCCCTGTTTTGCTGCCCCCATGGGCTGAATCCACTTTTTGGTCTCAATTCACTCCTTTTTAGGATACTCGACCCCCCCCCCCCAATTTCTGGCCCCAAAACAACCTAATTTTGACCCTAAATCTCTTCCTTTTTGGCCCCAAAATCTCTGTATTTTCCTTTTTTTGGGTCATTCCCCCTTTGAAGGTGACTTCAATTTCTGGTGCCCAAAATCCCTGCATTTCACCCCAAAACTCCCCTTTTTTGTGCCTGCCTATCCCAGTTTTCTGCCCTAAATCCCTCATTTTACCCCAAAATCCCGTTTTTGGGCATTTCCCCCTCTGCATGAGGTGACCCCATTTTTTAGCACCCAAATCACCTCATTTCACCCCAAAACTCCCTTTTTTGAGGCCTTTTCCCCCCTCTTTTTCACACCCCCTGAATGTGATGCCACTTACTGGCCCCAAAATTGCCTTGTTTAATCCCAAAACCTCCTGTTTGGGCCTATCTCTCCTTTTTTTACCTCTCCCACTACATTACCCTACTTTTTGCTCCCCAAATCACATAATTTCACCCCAAAAAGTCTCTTCTAGGACCTGCCCTTCCCCCTCAGGATATCACCCCAGTTTTCAGCCCCATAATCTCCTCATTTCACACAAAAAATCCCTTTTTTTGGGCCTTGCCGCTCTTTTTGTCCCCACACAAAGTGACCCCAGTTTTTAGCCCCCAAACGGGCTCGTTTTGCCCCCAAACACAAACAGTTGAACCCCAGCCTCTCATTTATATCAACATTCCTTTTTTCCCCCTCAAAATACTCCAGAGACCCCAGAATTCCCATTTTTTACCCAAAGACCCTCATAGGCCTGGAATTCCCCCTCACGTGACCTCAGTCAAGGGGAGTGGGCTGTACTGGTTTTACTGGTGACCCACCCCCCCCCATACTGGTCGTACTGGTGCAACAACCCCCTCTCATTCCTGTACCTCTCCCTCAGCCCATTTTTGGGTCATTTTGTCGTGTTTTCCTCTCATCTACCTCACCCCTTCACCAAGCCAGCAACGTTATGGGGTGAATTCTCGGGTGTTCTGGTTCGAGGGGGTGGGGAAGGCGTTTGTTTTGCGGGGAAATTGTTAAAAAGCGCGAAAAAAAAAATCGTAAAATTTAAGAAATAAAAGCGTGGCTGGTGCGCGCCACTCCCAAAATGGCGGCCGGACCCGCCACACTCAAGCTGGCGACGGCGGCGCCACGCCCAAGATGGCGGCCCCGCCCCCGCATACCAATGGAGGCGTTCCGTCCTTCCCAAAATGGCGCCCTCGCCCTTCCCAAGATGGCGGCGCGACGCGGCCAAAATGGCGTCCGGGCCCCGCCCTCTCCCTCCCCGTTTCCGCGTTTGAATAAAACTTTCCCGGGCGGCCCGGAGCGCGCAGAGGCCGAGGCGGCGGCGGCAGCACCGGGCCCGGGGCCGGCAACGGCGGCGGCGACCGGGCGGCGGCGGAGGAGCGGCCGCGAGAAGCGCTGGGCCTTGCCGGGGCGGGCTGCGGCCTAGTCGGGAGGTGGCGGTGGGGGGGGCGCAGGCCTCGCGGCGTCCCGCAGGCCCCGGAGGGGTCCCGCCGGCCTTGAGGGGGTATCGGCGGCTTTTTGGGGGTTCCCAAAGCTTTTAGGGGGTCCCGCGAATCTTTGGGGAGGTCTCGGGGACCTCATAGCGCGCGGGGAGGGGGCGGCCGGGACCCCACGGACGCTGTGAGGGGACCCCGGGCCCTGCGGCGCTTTTGGGGGGTCCCCACACGCTATAGGGGCGGGGGGGGACTCTCTGGGCGCGTTTTTGGGGGCTCTGGGCCCTATAAAACCTCGGGGAGGGGGTCCCAGATCCCTGGTGACCCTTGGAGGGATCTTTTATCACCTCTAGACCCTTTTGGGGAGGTCTTAGGCCGTCATTAATACCTGAGGGGGATCCCAAGTCTCCGCAGGCCCTTTGGGGTGACCCCGGCCCGTACAGGGGTTTTTGGGGGGTCGTGCTCCCCAATTCCCCTCAGGGCCCTCCGCAGGCCGCGTTTTGGGGGGGGGGCTTTGGGGTGCTTTTAGGGGAGCAGCCGAGGGGTTGGTTTTGGGGTTTTTTTGAGGTTTTTATGGGGGGTGGTTTCCAGGTGATTTTTGGGACTGTTTTAGGGGTTTTGCTGAGGGCGTTTTTGGGGGTTTTGAGGCTGTTTTTGCGGGATTTTGAGGCTGTTTTTGGGGTTTTTTTGAGGCTGCTTTTGGGGTGCGTTTGAGGGTGGTTTTTTTAGTTTTTTTTTTTCTTTTGAGGGGGATTTTCGGGGGTCCGGCGGGCAGCGCGCGGATGTCCCGGGCCGGGGGGGGTCGCGGGGGTCCGTAGGGTCGGGGGTCGCCCCGGGGGCCCGGCCATGGCCTCGGTGCCCGTGTACTGCCTGTGCCGCCTGCCCTACGATGTGACCCGCTTCATGATCGAGTGCGATGGCTGCCAGGACTGGTTCCATGGCAGGTGGGACTGGGAGGGACTCGGGGGGGGGGACTGGAGCGCTGGGATGGGGCTGGGGTGGGACTGGGATGGGGCTGGGGTGAGACTGGGGTTACTGAGAGGCATCTGGGAGAGACAGGGAGGCATTTGGAGGGTGCTGGAGGAGACTGGGATGTATCTGGGAGGCACTGGGGGGGACTGGGAGGCATCTGGGAGGGACTGGGAGAAGTCTGGGAGGCACTGGGGAGGGAACTGGGAGAAGTCCAGGGGTCATTGAAGGGGACTTTGGGGGGGCCTGGGAAGAACTGGGAGAAGTCGTGGGCAGTGCTGGAGGGCTCTGGGAGAAGTCTGGGGAGGGTTGTGGGATACTGGGAGGGACTGGGAGGCATCTGGGGGGTGCTGGAAGGGATTGGGAGAAGTCCAGGGGTACTGGAAGGGGCTTGGGGTGTACTGGGAAGGGTTTTGGGGGTACTGGAGGGGCTGAGAGGGACTTGGAAGTACTGGGAGAAGTCCTGGGGGTACTGGAAGGAGTCAGGGAAGGACTGGGGGGTACTGGGAGGGATGGGGAGAAGTCTGGCAGGGACTGGGAGGTGTAAAGAGAGGTGTGGGGTGCAATGGGGGTTACTGGGAGGCACTGGGGGTTACTGGGGAGGTGCCTGGTGGTTACTGGGAGGCACTGGGGGTTACTGGGGAGGTGCCTGGTGGTTACTGGGAGGCACTGGGGTGTCCCCACAGCTGCGTGGGGGTGGAGGAGGAGGCGGCGGCGGAGATTGACCTGTACCACTGCCCCCAGTGCGCCCGTGCTCAGGGGGCCTTCTGTCAGTGAGTGGGACTGGGGGCACTGGGAGGGACTGGGATGGGGCTGGGGGAGATGCTCTGGGCTCCTTGTGGATCCCCCTGTGTCCCTCTGTCCCTGTGTGTGTCCCCGTGTGTCCCCCTGTCCCCACTGTGTCCCTGGGGCCCCTGTGTGTCCCTGCATGTCCCTCTATCCCCATGTGTCTCTCTGTCCCTGTGTGTCCCCACTGTGTCCCCTTGTCCCTGTGTGTCCTCACCGTGTTCCCCTGTCTTCACCATGTTCCTCTGTCCCTGTGTGTCCCCATTGTGTCCCTGTGTGTCCCCACTGTGTCCCCATTGTGTCCCTGTGTGTCCCTGTGTGTCCTCACCGTGTCCCCCTGTCCTCACCATGTTCCTCTGTTCCTGTGTGTCCCCACTGTGTCCCCCTGTCCTCACCATGTTCCTCTGTCCCTGTGTGTCCCCACTGTGTCCCCCTGTCCCCACCATGTCCCTCTGTCCTGTGTGTCCCCGTGTCTCCCCCTGTCCCCACTGTGTCCCTGGGGTCCCTGTGTGTCCCTGCATGTCCCTCTATCCCCATGTGTCTCTCTGTCCCTGTGTGTCCCCACTGTGTCCCCTTGTCCCTGTGTGTCCTCACCGTGTTCCCCTGTCTTCACCATGTTCCTCTGTCCCTGTGTGTCCCCATTGTGTCCCTGTGTGTCCCCACTGTGTCCCTCTGTCCCTGTGTGTCCCTGTGTGTCCTCACCGTGTCCCCCTGTCTTCACCATGTCCCTCTGTCCCTGTGTGTCCCCACTGTGTTCCCCTGTCCCCACTGTGTCCCTGGGGTCCCTGTGTGTCCCTGCATGTGCCTCTATCCCCATGTGTCCCTCTGTCCCTGTGTGTCCTCACCGTGTCCCCCTGTCCTCACCATGTTCCTCTGTCCCTGTGTGTCCCCACTGTGTCCCTGTGTGTCCCCACCGTGTCCCTCTGTCCCCGTGTGTCCCCATTATGTCCCTCTGTCCCCACCGTGTCCCTCTGTCCCTGTGTGTCCCCATTGTGTCCCTCTGTCCCCACCGTGTCCCTCTGTCCTGTGTGTCCCCATTGTGTCCCTCTGTCCCCACCGTGTCCCTCTGTCCCTGTGTGTCCCCACCGTGTCCCTCTGTCCCCGTGTGTCCCCATTATGTCCCTCTGTCCCCACCGTGTCCCTCTGTCCCTGTGTGTCCCCACCGTGTCCCTCTGTCCCCGTGTGTCCCCATTATGTCCCTCTGTCCCCACCGTGTCCCTCTGTCCCTGTGTGTCCCCACTGTGTCCCTGTGTGTCCCCACTGTGTCCCTCTGTCCCTGTGTGTCCCCCTGTCCCTGTGTGTCCCCACCGTGTCCCTCTGTCCCTGTGTGTCCCCATTGTGTCCCTGTGTGTCCCCACCGTGTCCCTCTGTCCCTGTGTGTCCCCATTGTGTCCCTGTGTGTCCCCACCGTGTCCCTCTGTCCCCACCATGTCCCTCTGTCCGCAGTGAAGCGGCGCCGTGGCCCGGCCAAGGCCCCGGAGCAGGACCCCGGCCGTCCGGCCCGCACCGGCAGCGCCCAGTTCATCCGGGAGCTGCGGGGCCGCACCTTCCCCAGGTGAGGGCAGGGACAGGTGAGGGCAGGGACGGGTGTGGGTCAGTGCCAGTGATGGTCAGTACCAGGTGTGGGTCAGTGCTGGGTGTGGGTCAGTGCCAGTGATGGTCAGTGCCAGTGATGGGCAGTGCTGGGCATGGGCAGTGCCAGTGATGGTCAGTGCCAGGTGTGGGTCAGTGCCGGGTGTGGGTCAGTGCCAGTGATGGTCAGTCCAGTGATGGTCAGTGCTGGGTGTGGGTCAGTGCCAGTGATGGTCAGTCCAGTGATGGTCAGTGCTGGGTGTGGGTCAGTGCCAGTGATGGTCAGTGCCGGGTGTGGGTCAGTGCAGTGATGGTCAGTGCTGGAATGGGCAGTGCCAGTGATGGTCAGTGCTGGGCATGGTCAGTGCCAGTGATGGTCAGTGCCAGTGATGGTCAGTGCTGGGAATGGGTCAGTGCCAGTGATGGTCAGTGCCAGGTGTGGGTCAGTGCTAGTGATGGTCAGTGCCGGGTGTGGGTCAGTGCCATGTGTGGGTCAGTGCCAGTGATGGTCAGTGCTGGGCATGGGCAGTGCCAGTGATGGTCAGTGCTGGGCATGGCAGTGCCAGTGATGGTCAGTGCTGGGTGTGGGTCAGTGCCAGTGATGGTTAGTGCCGGGTGTGGGTCAGTGCCAGGTGTGGGTCAGTGCCAGTGATGGTCAGTGCCATGTGTGGGTAAGTGCCAGTGATGGTCAGTGCCAGTGATGGTCAGTGCTGGGCCATGGCAGTGCCAGTGATGGTCAGTGCCACGTGTGGGTCAGTGCAGTGATGGTCAGTGCCAGTGATGGTCAGTGCCATGTGTGGGTAAGTGCCAGTGATGGTCAGTGCCAGTGATGGTCAGTGCTGGGCATGGGCAGTGCCAGTGATGGTCAGTGCCACGTGTGGGTCAGTGCCAGTGATGGTCAGTGCCAGTTGTGGGTCAGTGCTGCCAGGTGTGGGTCAGTGCCAGGTGTGGGTCACTCCTGGGTGATGTTGGTCACTCCTGGGGGGTGTTGGTCACTCCTGGGGAGTGTTGGTCACTCCTGGGGGGCTGTTGGTCACTCCTGGATGATGTTGGTCACTCCTGGGTGGGTGTCGGTCACTCCTGGATGATGTTGGTCACTCCTGGGTGATGTTGGTCACTCCTGGATGATGTTGGTCACTCCTGGGGGCTGTTGGTCACTCCTGGGTGATGTTGGTCACTCCTGGGTGATGTTGGTCACTCCTGGGTGATGTTGGTCACTCCTGGGTGGGTGTTGGTCACTCCTGGCTGATGTTGGTCACTCCTGGGTGGGTGTTGGTCACTCCTGGGTGGTGTTGGTCACTCCTTGGGGGGGTGTTGGTCACTCCTGGGTGGTGTTGGTCACTCTTGGGGGGTGTTGGTCACTCCTGGGGGGTGTTGGTCACTCCTGGGGGGTGTTGGTCACTCCTATGGGTGATCCCACCCCTGTCCTGCCCTCAGGTGTGGATAAGCTGCTGCTGTGACCTAGGCAATGGGATGGGGGATCCCTATAGGAGTTGGGTGACCCCTAAGGGGTTGAGTGACCCCTTTGTGACTCAGGGGGGGTCCCCGTGGGGCTCTGGGGGTCCCCGTGGGGCTCTGGGTGTCCCCGAGGGTGTCTGGGTGTCCCCGTGGGGCTCTGGGTGTCCCCGAGGGGCTCTGGGTGTCCCCGTGGGGCTCTGGGGGTCCCTTTGTGACTCAGGGGGGGTCCCCGTGGGGCTCTGGGTGTCCCCGAGGGGCTCTGGGTGTCCCCGAGGGGCTCTGGGTGTCCCTGTGTGGCTCTGGGTGTCCCTGTGTGGCTCTGGGTGATCCCGTGGGGCTCTGGGGCTCCCCGTGGGGCTCTGGGTGTCCCCGTGGGGCTCTGGGTGTCCCCGAGGGGCTCTGGGGGGGTCCCTGTGGGGCTCTCGGTGTCCCCGTGGGGCTCTGGGTGTCCCCGTGGGGCTCTTGGGGTTCCCCGTGAGGCTCTGGGTGTCCCTGTGGGGCTCTGGGTGTCCCCGTGGGGCTCTGGGTGTCCCTTTGTGACTCAGGGGGGGTCCCTGTGGGGCTCTGGGTGTCCCCGTGGGGCTCTGGGTGTCCCTGTGGGGCTCAGGGTGTTCCCGTGGGGCTCTGGGGGTCCCTGTGGGGCTCTGGGGGTCCCCGTGGGGCTCTGGGTGTCCCCGTGGGGCTCTGGGTGTCCCCGTGGGGCTCTGGGTGTCCCTGTGTGGCTCTGGGTGTCCCTTTGTGGCTCGGGGTGTCCCCGTGGGGCTCTGGGTGTCCCTGTGGGGCTCTGGGTGTCCCTGTGGGGCTCAGGGTGTCCCCGTGGGGCTCTGGGTGTCCCTTTGTGACTCAGGGGGGGTCCCTGTGGGGCTCTGGGTGTCCCCGTGGGGCTCTGGGTGTCCCTTGTGACTCAGGGGGGGTCCCCGTGGGGCTCTGGGGGTCCCTTTGTGACTCAGGGGGGGTCCCTGTGGGGCTCTGGGGGTCCCCGTGGGGCTCTGGGTGTCCCCGTGGGGCTCTGGGGGTCCCCGTGGGGCTCTGGGTGTCCCTTTGTGACTCAGGGTGTCCCCGTGGGGCTCTGGGGGTCCCTTTGTGGCTCTGGGTGTCCCTGTGGGGCTCTGGGTGTCCCTGTGGGGCTCAGGGTGTCCCCGTGGGGCTCTGGGTGTCCCTGTGTGGCTCTGGGTGTCCCTGTGTGGCTCTGGGTGTCCCTGTGTGGCTCTGGGTGTCCCCGTGGGGCTCTGGGTGTCCCCGTGTGGCTCTGGGTGTCCCTGTGTGGCTCTGGGTGTCCCTGTGTGGCTCTGGGTGTCCCCGTGGGGCTCTGGGTGTCCCCGTGGGGCTCTGGGTGTCCCCGTGGGGCTCTGGGTGTCCCTGTGGGGCTCTGGGTGTCCCCGTGGAGCTCTGGGTGTCCCTGTGTGGCTCTGGTGTCCCCGTGGGGCTCTGGGTGTCCCGTGGGGCTCTGGGGTGTCCCCGTGGGGCTCTGGGAGTCCCCGTGGGGCTCTGGGTGTCCCTTTGTGACTCAGGGGGGGTCCCTGTGGGGCTCTGGGTGTCCCCGTGGGGCTCTGGGTGTCCCCGTGGGGCTCTGGGTGTCCCTTTGTGACTCAGGGGGGGGTCCCTGTGGGGCTCTGGGGGGTCCCCGTGGGTCTCTGGGTGTCCCTGTGTGGCTCTGGGTGTCCCCGTGGGGCTCAGGGTGTCCCCGTGGGGCTCTGGGTGTCCCCGTGTGGTTCTGGGGCTCTCAGTGTCCCCTGCTCTGTGCCCCCCAGCGCGGACGAGGTGCTGCTTCGGCCCAGCGGGGCGCAGCTGACCGTGGAGTACCTGGAGGAGAACAGCTTCAGCGTGCCCATCCTGGTGGCACGGCACGAGGGGCTGGGCATGACCCTGCCCCCCTCATCCTTCACCCCCCGGGACGTCCTGCACCACGTCGGTCAGTCTGGGGGGCTTTGGGGGGCTTTGGGGGGCTGCATCAGGGGACCCCCAGGACCCCGTGACAGGGGAAGAGCCCCCCCCTTCTATAACTTCACTCTTTGTATTCTACTGAGGGTTTTGGGGGAATGGGTGAGGGTCCAGAGGGTCCCCATTCAGGTTTTGGGGTGCACAGGGGGTGCCCAGGATCCCATAAAAGGGGCAGGGTCCCCCTTATGATTTCACCCCCTTGTTGGCATCTTAGTCCGTATTGAGGGTCCTGGGAGATGGGTGAGGGTCTAGAGGGTCCTCGTTCAGTGGTTGGGGTGCACAGGGAGGTTTTGGGGTGCACAGGGAGGATTTGGGTGCACAGGGAGGTTTTGGGGGGTTTTTGGGGTGCTCAGGGAGATTTTGGGGGGGGGGTTTGGGGTCTCCCAGCCGTTTTTGGGGTGCTCAGGGAGGTGTTTGGGGAGGGTTTTTGGGGGTCTCCCCAGCCATTTCTGGGGCGCTGAGGCAGTTCTGGGACACACAGGTTTTGGGGGAGTTTTTGGGGTCCCCCGGCCGTTTTTGGGGCGCTGAGGCCATTTTGGGGCCCACAGAGAGGTTTTGGGGGAGTTTTTGGGGTCCCCCCGGCCGTTTTTGGGGCGCTGAGGCAGTTCTGGGGCCCATAGAGAGGATTTGGGGTCCCCTTGGCCGTTTTCAGGGCGCTGAGGCCGTTCTGGGGCACACAGGTTTTGGGAAGTTTTTGGGGGTCTCCCAGCCGCTTTTGGGGTGCTGAGGCCGTTTTGGGGCCCACAGAGAGGTTTTGGGGTGCCCCTGGCCGTTTTTGGGGTGCTGAGGCCGTTCTGGGGCACACAGGTTTTGGGGTGGTTTTGGGGTCCCCCTGGCGGTTTTTGGGGTCCCCCCGGTGGTTTTTGGGGTCCCCCTGGCTGTTTTTGGGGTCCCCCCGGCGGTTTTTGGGGTCCCCCCGGCCGTTTCGGGGCGCTGAGGCCGTTCTGGGGCACACAGGTTTTGGGGTGGTTTTGGGGTGGTTTTGGGGTCCCCCGGCCGTTTTTGGGGTCCCCCCGGCCGTTTTTGGGGTCCCCCCGGCCGTTTTTGGGGTCCCCCCGGCGGTTTTTGGGGTCCCCCCCGGCGGTTTTTGGGGTCCCCCTAGCCGTTTTCGGGGCGCTGAGGCCGTTCTGGGCCCGCAGGAGCTGACAAGGTGGTGGCCGTGCTGGACGTGGGCCGCCAGGCCGAGCTGCGCATGCGCCTCGGGGACTTCGTGGCCTACCTGGGAGGGCCCCGGCGCGAGCGCGTCCTCAGCGTCACCGGCCTGGAGTTCTCGGACACGCGGTGGGTCCCAGTCCCTTCCCAGGGCTCCCAGGGCTCCCAGTGCCTCCCAGTCCTTCCCAGTCCTTTCCCAGTGCTCCCAGTGCCTCCCAGTGCCTCCCAGTGCTTCTCAGGGCTCCCAGTGCTCCCAGTCCCTCCCAGTCCCTCCCAGTGCCTCCCAGGGCTCCCAGTGCCTCCCAATCCTTCCCAGTCCCCTTCCCAGTGCTCCCAGTGCCTCCCAGGGCTCCCAGTCCCTCCCAGTGCTTCCTAGTCCTTCCTGGTGCTCCCAGTCCCTTCCCAGTCCCTTCCCAGGGCTCCCAATGCCTCCCAGTCCTTTCCCAGTCCTTTCCCAGTGATCCCAGTGCTCCCAGGGGGGGGGGGGGGGGGGGGGGGGGGGGGGGGGGGGGGGGGGTGCCTCCCAGTCCTTCCAGTCCCTTCCCAGTCCCTTCCCAGTGCCTCCCAGTCCCTTCCCAGTGCCTCCCAGTCCCTCCCAGTGCTCTCAGTGCTCCCAGTCCCTCCCAGTCCCTCCCAGTCCCTTCCCAGTCCCTTCCCAGTCCTTCCCAGTCCCTTCCCAGGGCTCCCAATGCCTCCAGTCCCTTCCCAGTCCCTTCCCAGTCCTTCCAGTGCTCCCAGTGCCTCCCAATCCTTCCCAGTCCCTTCCCAGTCCCTTCCCAGTGCTCCAGTGCCTCCCAGTGCTCCCAGTCCCTCCCAGTCCTTCCCAGTCCTTCCTGGTGCTCCCAGTCCTTCCCAGTCCCTCCCAGTCCCTCCCAGTGCTTCCCAGTCCCTCCAGTCCCTCCCAGTCCTTCCTGGTGCTCCCAATTCCTTCCACTGCTTCTCAGTCCTGCCTAGTCCCTTCCAAGTGCCTCCCAGTGCTCCCAGTCCCTCCCAGTCCTGCCTAGTCCCTTCCCAGTCTTTCCCAGTCCCTCCCAGTCCTTCCCAGTGCTCCCAATTCCTTCCAGTGCTCCCAGTCCTGCCTAGTTCTTTCCCAGTGCTCCCAGTTCCTCCCAGTCCCTCCCAATTCCATCCAGTGCTCCAGTCCCTCCCAGTCCTTCCCAGTGCTCCCAGTTTCTCCCAGTGCTCCCAGTAACTTCAGTTCCTTCTAGTGCTTCCTGATCCTTCCCGGTGCTCCCAGTGCCTCCCCTTCCCACCTCCTCCAACCCCAGGACCCCCAAAAATCCCAAATCCTCCCCTTCCCTTCTCTTCCCACCATAGGGATCCCCAAAATCCCAGACCTTGCCCTACAAGTACCCACAAAATCCCAGATCCTGCTCCCTAGGCCCCCCCAAAATCCCAGATCCTTTCCCCAATGACCCCCAAAATCCCAGATCCTGCCCCCCACAAGGACCCCCAAAATCCAGGTCCTCCCACTTCCCTCCTCTTCCAACCACAGGAATCCCCAAAATCCCAGACCCTGCTCCCTAGGCCCCCCAAAATCCAGATCCTGCCCCCCACCCAAGTACCTTCAAAATCCCAGATCCTTTCCCCAAGTACCCCCAAAAATACCAGACCCTGCTCCCTAGGACCCCCAAAATCCCAAATCCTGCCCTTCAATGACCCCCAAAATCCCAGATCCTGCTCCCTAAGCACCCCAAAATCCCAGATCCTGCCCCCAAATGACGCCCAAAATCCCAGACCCTGCTCCCTAAGCCCCCCAAAATCCCAAATCCTCCTCTCCCCAAACACCCCCAAAATCCCAATCCTCCTCCCCCCAAGTACCCCCAAAATTCCAGATCCTGCCCCCAATGACCCCCAAAATCCAAATCCTGCCCTCCCTAGGCCCCCCAAAATCCCAAATCCTGCCCCCCAATGACCCCCAAAACCCCAGATCCTGCCCCCTAAGCACCCCAAAATCCCAAATCCTGCCCCCCACCCAAGTACCTTCAAAATCCCAGATCTTTTTCCCCAATGCCCCCAAAATCCCAGACCCTGCCCCCCAATGACCCCCAAAATCCCGTCCCCCAATGACCCCCAAAATCCCAAATCCTCCTCCCAAGCACCCCCAAAATCCCAGACCCTGCTCCCTAAGCCCCCAAAATCCCAGATCCTGCTCCCTAAGCCCCCCAAAACCCCAAATCCTGCCCTCCCTAGGCCCCCCAAATCCCAAATCCTCCCCCAAAACCCAGACCCTGCCCCTCCCCGCCATCTCCCCCTGCATCCTCTCCCCCCATGCTGTCCCCCGTGCCCCATGGGGGGGTCCCCCCATGCCCTGACCCCCGTTTTTTGGGGTGCCCCAGGCTGTCCAACCTGTGCAGACGCCGCGGATCGTGCGCAAGCTCTCGTGGGTGGAGAACCTGTGGCCGGGGGAGTCGGCGCGGGAGCGGCCGAGCGTGCAGAATTCTGCCTGATGGGGGCCAAGGACAGCTACAGCGACTTCCACATCGACTGCGGGGGCACCTCGGCCTGGTACCACGTGCTCAGGGTACGAGGGGGCAGTTATAGGGGATTTGGGATCATTTGTAGGGGATTTGGGCAGTTATAGGGGATTTGGGGCTGGGGGTTTGTGGCTACAGCGACTTCCACATCGACTGCCGGGGCACCTCGGCCTGGTACCACGTGCTCAGGGTATGAGGGGGGTTTGTGGGGGATTTGGGGGCATTTGTAGGGGATTTGGGGGCAGTTATAGGGGATTTGGGGGCAGTTGTAGCGGATATTTGGGGCTGGGCATGTGTGGCTACAGCGACTTCCACATCGACTGTGGGGCCGCCTTGGCTTGGTACTACGTGCTCAGGGTACAAGAGGACAGTTGTAGGGGATTTGGGGGCAATTATAGGGGATTTGGGGGCATTTGTAGGGGATTTGAGAGGGTTGTAGGGGATTTTGGGGCAGTTATAGGGGATTTGGGGGCATTTGTAGGGGCTTTGGGCAGTTATAGGGGATTTGGGGCTGGGGGTGTGTGGCTACAGCGACTTCCACATCGACTGCGGGGCCACCTTGGCCTGGTACCACGTGCTCAGGGTACGAGGGGGGTTTGTGGGGGATTTGGGGGGAATTATAGGGGATTTGGGGGTGTTGTAGGGGATTTGGGAGGGTTATAGGGGATTTGGGGGCATTTGTAGGGGATTTGGGGGCATTTGTAGGGGATTTGGGGGCATTTGTAGGGGATTTGGGAGGGTTATAGGGGAATTGGGGCAGTTGTAGGGGATTTGGGAGGGTTATAGGGGAATTGGGGGCAGTTGTAGGGTATTTGGGGCAGTTATAGGGGAATTGGGGGCAGTTGTAGGGGATTTGGGGGGAGTTATAGGGGATTTGTGAGGGTTATAGGGGATTTGGGATCATTTGTAGGGGATTTGGGGGCAGTTATAGGGGATTTGGGAGGGTTATAGGGGAATTGGGGCTGGGCGTGTGTGGCTACAGCGACTTCCACATCAACTGTGGGGCCACCTTGGGTTGGTACCATGTGCTCAGGGTACGAGGGGGGTCTGTAGGGGATTTTGGGGCAGTTATAGGGGATTTTGGGGGAGTTATAGGGGAATTGGGGCAGTTATAGGGGAATTGGGGGTGTGTGGCAACAGCGACTTCCACATCGACTGCGGGGGCACCTCGGCCTGGTACCTCATGCTCAGGGTACGAGGGGGGGGCTCTAGGGGATTTGGGGGGAATTATAGGGGATTTGGGGCAGTTATAGGGGATTTGGGGGCATTTGTAGGGGAATTGGGGGCGGTTATAGGGGAATTGGGGCTGGGGGATTTGGGCTACAGTGACTTCCACATCAACTGTGGGGCCACCTTGGTTGGTACCACGTGCTCAGGGTACGAGGGGGGTCTGTAGGGGATTTGGGGGTAGTTATAGGGGATTTGGGGGCAGTTGTAGGGGATTTGGGGGCGGTTATAGGGGATTTGGGGCTGGGCGTGTGTGGTTACAGTGACTTCCACATCGACTGTGGGGCTGCCTTGGCTTGGTACTACGTGCTCAGGGTACAAGAGGACAGTTGTAGGGGATTTGGGGCAATTATAGGGGATTTGGGGGCATTTGTAGGGGATTTGAGAGGGTTATAGGGGATTTGGGGGCAGTTATAGGGGATTTGGGGGCATTTGTAGGGGATTTTGGGGCATTAGTAGCGGATTTGGGGCTGGGCGTGTGTGGTTACAGCGACTTCCACATCGACTGTGGGGGCACCTCGGCTGGTACCACATGCTTAGGGTATGAGGGGGGTCTGTAGGGGATTTGGGGGTGTTGTAGGGGATTTGGGGGCAGTTGTAGGGGATTTTGGGGATTTTTGGGGTAATTGGGGCTGGGGATGTTGGGCTACAGCAACTTCCACATCAGCTGTGGAGGCACCTTGGCCTGGTACCTCATGCTCAGGGTATGAGGGGGCATCCTCCAGGGGTCTGGGGGATTTTTGGGGGATTTTAGAGGGCGTTGAGGGATTTTAGAGGGGGTTTAGGGCATTTTGAGGGCGTTTGGGGGATTTTAGAGGGCGTTTGGGGGATTTAGAGGACGTTTGAGGGATTTTAGAGGGCGTTGGGGGGATTTTAGAGGGCGCTTGGGGCATTTTTGAGGGCGCTTGGGGGATTTTAGAGGCTGTTTGGGGGATTTTTGAGGGCGTTTGGGGGATTTTTGGGAGAATGAAACCTGCTGCTCTTCCCTGTCCCACGTGTGCCCCCTCACCTGTGCCCCAGGGCGAGCAGATCTTTTACCTGGCGCGTCCCTCGGCCGCCAACCTGGCGCTGTTCGAGGCCTGGAGCAGCTCCCGGAACCAGCCCGAGCTCTTCTTTGGGGACCAGGTGGATCGGTGCTTCCGGTGCCACCTGCGCCAGGGCCAGACCCTCTTCATCCCCACAGGTGAGGGGGGGCTCGGGGACACCTGGGTACAAGCGCGGGGACACCTGGGTACAACTGCGGGGACACCTGGGTACAAGCGCGGGGACACCTGTGTCAGACCCCCCCCCCCCCCCCCGACACATCCCCAGTGTCACCTGTGCCAGACCCCAAACACACCCACAGTGTCACCTGTGCAAGGGACAGAACCCCAAACATACCTGCAGTGTCACCTGTGCAAGGGACAGACCCCTAAACACACCCCCAGTGTCACCTGTGTCACCTGTGCTAGACCCCAAACACACCCCAATGTCACCTGTGCCAGGGTCAGACCCCCAAATGTGACCCAAGTGTCACCTGTACCAGACCCCAAACACACCAGCAGTGTCACCTGGGCCAGGGTCAGACCCCCTCAAACACTCCCACAGTGTCACCTGTGCAAGGGACAGAACCCCAAACACACCCCCAGTGTCACCTGTGCAAAGGACAGACCCCCAAATGTGACCCAAGTGTCACCTGTGCCAGACCCTCTTCATCCCCACAGGTGAGGGGTGGGCTCAGGGACACCTGGGCACAAGCGCGGGGACACCTGTGTCAGACCCCAAACACACCCAGTGTCACCTGTGTCACCTGTGCCAGACCCCAAACACACCCCCAGTGTCACCTGTGTCACCTGTACCAGGGTCAGACCCCAAACACACCCGCAGTGTCACCTGTGCAAAGGACAGACACCTTTAGTGTCACCTGTGCCAGGGTCAGACCCCCAAATGTGCCCCCAGTGTCACCTGTGTCACCTGTGCCAGACCCCAAATGTGCCCCCAGTGTCACCTGTGTCACCTGTGCCAGGGTCAGACCCCCAAATGTGCCCCCAGTGTCACCTGTGCCAGGGGACAAACACCCCCAAGTGTCCCCTGTGTCCCCAGGTGAGCGTTTGGTGGCCTTGGGGACCCCCCTGATGTCTCCTGGTGGGGTCAGACTGGGGGGCTCCCAGTAACTCCCAGTAACCCCAAAACTTCCCTGACAATCCCCAGCGAGCCCCTGCTCCCTTCCCAGTGCTCCCAGTGCTCCCAGTGCTCCCAGTGCATCCCAGTGCTCCCAGTGCATCCCAGTGCTCCCAGTGCCCCATCCCAGTGAATCCCAGTGCTCCAGTGCTCCCAGTGCATCCCAGTGCTCCCAGTGCATCCCAGTGCTCCCAGTGCATCCCAGTGCTCCCAGTGCCCCGTCCCAGTGCATCCCAGTGCCCCATCCCAGTGAATCCCAGTGCTCCCAGTGCTCCCAGTGCCCCCTCCCAGTGCATCCCAGTGCATCCCAGTGCCCCGTCGCAGTGCTCCCAGTGCCCCATCCAGTGCTCCCAGTGCTCCCAGTGCATCCCAGTGCATCCCAGTGCCCCATCCAGTGCCCCATCCCAGTGCTCCCAGTGCCCCATCCTAGTGAATCCCAGTGAATCCCAGTGAATCCCAGTACATCCCAGTGCTCCCAGTGCTCCCAGTGCCCCATCCCCGTGCCCCCAGTGCTCCCAGTGTCCCATCCCAGTGAATCCAGTGCATCCCAGTGAATCCCAGTGCCCCGTCGCAGTGCTCCCAGTGCCCCATCCCAGTGCTCCCAGTGCTCCCAGTGCATCCCAGTGCTCCCAGTGCCCCATCCCAGTGCATCCCAGTGCTCCCAGTGCCCCATCCCAGTGCATCCCAGTTCTCCCAGTGCTCCCAGTTCTCCCAGTTGCCGTGTCTGTCCCCAGGCTGGATCCACGCCGTGCTCACCCCCGTGGACTCTCTGGCCTTCGGGGGGCACTTCCTGCACAGCCTCAACATCGGCATGCAGCTCCGGTGGGCTGGGGGGCTTGGGGGGCTTTGGGGGGCTTTGGGGGGCTTTGGGGGTGTCCTTTGGGAGAGTTTGGGGGAGCTGGGTGAGGGTTTGGGGGTTTTGAAAAGGTTTGGGGAGGCTTTGAGGAGGGTTTTGGGGGTGTCCTTTGGGAGAATTAGAGTGAGAGTTTAGGGGTTTTGGACAGGTTTTGGGGGAGTTTGGGGGTGGTTTTGGGCACTTTAGGGGGGCTTGGGGGGGCTTTGGGGGTTTTGGGGGTGTCTTTTGGGAGAGTTTGGGGGGCTAGGTGAGGTTTTGGGGGGCTTTGAAAAGGTTTGGGGGGAGTGGGGGGGAGTTTGGGGGTGGTTTTGGGGGAGTTTGGGGGGGCTTGGAGGGGCTTTGAGGTTTTGGGGGGTGTCCTTTAGGGGGCTGGGTGAGGGTTTGGGGGTTTTGAAAAGGTTTTGGGAGAGTTTGGAGGGACTGGCTGAGGATTTGGGGTTTTGGACAGGTTTGAGGGAGTTTGGGGGCGCTTTGAGGGTTTTGGGGGTGTCTTTTGGGAAAGTTTGGGGGTCTGAGTGAGGGTTTGGGGGTTTTGAAAAGGTTTGGAGGGCTTTTAGGAGGGTTTTGGGGGTGTCTTATGGGAGAGTTTGGGGGGCTGGGTGAGGGTTTGGGGGTTTTGGACAGGTTTGAGGGGAGTTTGGGGGTGGTTTTGGGCAGTTTGGGGGGGCTTGGAGGCCTTTGAGGGTTTTGGGGGGTGTCCTTTGGGGGAGTTGGGTGAGAGTTTGGGGGATTTGAAAAGGTTTGGGGGGGCTTTTGGGAGGTTTTGGGGGTGTCCTTTGGGAGAATTGAGTGAGAGTTTAGGGGTTTTGGACAGGTTTTGGGGAGTTTGGGGATGGTTTTGGGCAGTTTGGGGGGGCTTGGAGGGGCTTTGGGGGTGTCTTTGGGAGAGTTTGGGGGAGCTGGGTGAGGCTTTGGGGGTGTCTTTGGAGGGTTTGGGGGTGTTGGGTGAGGGTTTGGGGGTTTTGAAAAGGTTTGGAGGGGGTTTGAGGGTTTTGGGGGTGTCCTTTGGGGGGGCTCGATGAGGATTTAGGGGTTTTGGACAGGTTTGGGGGAGTTTGGGGGTGGTTTTGGCACTTTAGGGGGGCTTGGGGGGGCTTTGGGGGTTTTGGGGGTGTCTTTGGGAGAGTTTGGGGGGCTTGGGTGAGGGTTTGGGGGTTTTGAAGAGGTTCTGGGAGAGTTTTGGGGGGCTGGGTGAGGGTTTGGGGGAGTTTGGGGGTGCTTGGAGGGCCTTGAGGGTTTTGGGGGTGTCTTTGGAGGGTTTGGGGGTGGTGGGTGAGGGTTTGGGGGGGCTTGGAGGGGCTTTGGGGATTTTGGGGCTGTCCTTTGGGAGAGTTTGGGGTCTGAGTGAGGGTTTGGGGGTTTTGAAAGGTTTGGGGGGGCTTTTAGGAGGGTTTTGGGGGTGTCCTTTGGGAGAGTTTGGGGGAGCTGGGTGAGGGTTTGGGGGTTTTGGGCAGGTTTGAGGGGAGTTTGGGGGTGGTTTTGGGCACTTTAGGGGGGCTTTGGGGGTTTTGGGGGTGTCTTTGGAGGAGCTGGGTGAGGGTTTGGGGGTTTTGAAAGGTTTGGAGGGGCTTTGAGGGTTTTGGGGGTTCCTTTGGGGGGGCTCGATGAGGATTTAGGGGTTTTGGACAGATTTGGGGGGAGTTTGGGGGTGGTTTTGGGCACTTTGGGGGACTTGCAGGAGCTCTTGGGGTGGTTTTGGAAGGGTTTTTTTTTGGGATATTTTTGGGATTCTGGGGGTGTTTTTTGGGTGGCTTGGGGGGAAATCCTTCCTGACCCCCCAAAACCCTCCAAAAACCTTCCTGACCCCCCAAAACCCTTCCTGACCCCCCAAACCCCCAGGGCCTACGAGCTGCAGCGCCGCCTCAACACCCCCGACCTGGCCAAGTTCCCCAATTTCGAGGCCGTCTGCTGGTACGTGGGGAGGCACCTGCTGGACACCTTCCGAGGTGGGTGCCCCTCCTGGGGGCTGGGAACACACCTGGGGGGGTTTAAAAATCCATCTGGGGGGGCTGGGAACGCACCTGAGGGGATTTAGAACACACCTGAGGGGGTTTAGAACCCACCTGGGGGGGCTGGGAACAGACCTGGGGGGATTTAGAACCCACCTGGGGGGGCTAGGATCAGACCTGAGGGGGTTTAAACCCACCCAGGGGCGCTTAAAACCTCTCTGGGTGGGCTGTGAACCCACTTGAGGGGGTTTAGAACCCACCTGGGGGCATTTAAACCCACCTGGGGGGGGGGGGGGTTAAACACACCTGAAAGGGTTTAAACACACCTGGGAGTGCTTAAAACCTCTCTGGGTGGGCTGGGAACTCACTTGAGGGGGTTAAAAACCCACCTGAAGGGGTTTAAACCACCTGGGGTGATTTAAACACACCTGGGGGGGTTTAGAACCCACCTGGGGGATTGGGAACCCACCTGGGGGGGTTAAAATCCACCTGGGGGTGCTTAAAACCTCTCTGGGTGGGCTGGGAACTCACCTGAGGGGGTTTAAAAACCCACCTGGGGGGGCTGGGAACAGACCTGGGGGGGTTTAGAACACACTTGGGAGGGTTTAGAACCCACCTGGGGGGGTTTAAAACACACCTGGAAGGGCTGGGAACCCACTTGAAGGGGTTTTAAACCCATCTGAGAGGATTTAGAACTCACCTGAGGGGATTTAGAACACACCTGGGGTGATTTAGAACCTCTCTGGGTGGGCTGGGAACCCACCTGAGGGGATTTAGAACTCACCTGGGGTCATTTAGAACCCATCTGGGGGGGCTTAGGAACCCACTTGAAGGGGTTTGAACTCACCTGAGGGAATTTAGAACACATCTGGGGTGATTTAAACACACCTGGGATGATTTAGAACCCACCTGGGGGGGTTTAAACCCACCTGGGGGGGCTGGGAACCCACTTGAAGGGGTTTAAACCCACCTGAGGGTGCTTAAAACCTCTCTGGGTGGGCTGGGAACTCACTTGAGGGGGTTAAAAACCCACCTGGGGGGCTCAAAGTCTCTCTAGGGGGGTTTAAACCCAACTGAGGGGGCTCAAAGTCTCTCTAAGGGGGTTTAAACCCAACTGAGGGGGCTCTAAACCCATTTTGGGGGGGTTCTAAACCCATTTTGGGGGGGCTCTAAACCCATTTTGGGGGGGCTCTAAATCTCTCTGGGGCAGTTTAAGCCCACCCGGGGGTCCCTAAACCCACCTGGGGGTCTCTAAACCCACCTGGGGATCCCCAAAATCTCCCTGAGAGGGCTCTGTGGGTCATCCTCATTTTTGGGGTGTCCCTGGAGTTCCCACACCGTGCTTCCCATCCCAGTTTGGGGTTTTTGGGGTTTCCCTGAATTTCCCATCCCATTTTTGGGGTGTCCCTGATTTTCCATGCTGATTTTTGGGGTGTCCCTGAGTTTCCCATCCCATTTTTGGGGTTTCCCTGAGTTTCCCATCCCATTTTAGGGGTATCCCTGAATTTCCCATCCTGATTTTGTGTGGTTTCAGTCCCCAATTTTTGGGGTGTCCCTGAGTTTCCCACTCTGGCTCTGTGCTTCCCATCCCAATTTGGGGTTTTTGGGGTGTCCCTGAGTTTCCCATCCCATTTTTGGGGTTTCCCATGCTGATTTTTGGGATCCCCCTGAGTTTCCCTCTCTGGCTCTGTGGTTCCCATCCCAATCTGGGGTTTTTGGGGTTTCCCTGAGTTTCCCATCCTGATTTTTGGGGTGTCCCTGTGGTTCCCATGCTGACTTTGTGTGGTTTCAATCCCCAATTTTTAGGGTATCTCTGAGTTTCCCATGCTGATTTTTGGGGTATTCCTGAGTTTCCTATCCTGATTTTTGGGGTGTCCCTGACTTTCCCATGCTGATTTTGTGTGGTTTCAATCCCCAATTTTTGGGGTGTCCCTGTAGTTCCCACACCATGGTTCCCATCCCAGTTTGGGATTTTTGGGGTATTCCTGAGTTTCCCATCCTGATTTTTGGGGTGTCCCTGAATTTCCCACACTGATTTTGTGTGGTTTCAATCCCAAATTTTTGGGGTGTCTCTGTAGTTCCCACACTGTGGTTCCCATCCCAGTTTGGGGTTTTTGGGGTGTCCCTGAGTTTCTCATCCCATTTTTGGGATTTTTGGGCTATCCCTGAGTTTCCCATGCCATTTTTGGGGTATCCCTGAGTTTCCCATCCCATTTTTGGGATTTTTGGGGTATCCCTGAGTTTCCCATCCTGATTTTTGGGATTTTTGGGGTATCCCTGAGTTTCCCATCCCATTTTTGGGATTTTTTGGGGTATCCCTGAGTTTCCCACGCTGATTTTTGGGATCCCCCTGAGTTTCCACTCTCTCTCTGTGCTTCCCATCCCAACCTGGGCTTTTTGGGGTGCAGGGCTGCGGAGAATCGCCGGCACCCCGCGGCCTATTTGGTGCTGGGAGCCCGAGCCCTGACCGGGGCCTTCCGAGCCTGGACCCGCCGAGAGGTTTGGGGGGGTCCTGAGGGGATTTGGGGGGGTCCTGAGGGGATTTGGGGACCTTCAAAGGGATTTTGGGGGGTCCTGAGAGGTTTTGGGGGGGTCCTGAGGGGTTTTGGGGGCTTCAAAGGGATTTGGAAGGGTCCAAAGGGATGTTGGGGGGTCCTGAGGGATTGTGGGGGGCTTGAAAGGGATTTGGAGGGGTCCAAAGAGTTTTTGGGGGAGCTCAAAGGGGTTTTGGGGGAGCTCAAAGGGATTTTGGGGTGGTCCTGAGGGGTTTTGGAGGGGTCCTGAGGGGTTTTGGGGGACTTAAAAGGGATTTGGAGGAGTCCAAAGGGATTTTGGGGGTGCTCAAAGGGGTTTTGGGGGAGCTCAAAGGGATTTTGGGGTGGTCCTGAGGGGTTTTGGGGGGTCCTGAGGGGATTTGGGGGGGTCCTGAGGGATTGTGGGGGGCTTAAAAGGGATTTGGAAGGGTCCAAAGGGATTTTGGGGGAGCTCAAAGTGATTTTGGGGGGGTCCTGAGGGGTTTTGGGGGGGGATCCTGAGGGGTTTGGAGGGGTCCAAAGGAATTTTGGGGGAGCTCAAGTGATTTTGGGGTGGTCCTGAGGGGTTTTGGGGGGGTCCTGAGGGGTTTTGGGGGGCTTCAAAGGGATTTTGGGGGGTCCTGAGGGGTTTTGGGGGGGTCCTGAGGGGTTTTGGGGGGGTCCTGAGGGATTGTGGGGGGCTTAAAAGGGATTTGGAGGGGTCCAAAGGAATTTTGGGGGGGTCCTGAGGGGTTGTGGGGGGTCCTGAGGGGTTTTGGGGGGGCTTAAAGGGGATTTGGGGGAGCTCAAAGGGGTTTTGGGGGCTTAAAAGGGATTTGGAGGGGTCCTGAGGGGTTTTGGGGGGGCTTAAAAGGGATTTGGAAGGGTCCAAAGGGATGTTGGGGGGGTCCTGAGGGTTTTTGGGGGGGTCCTGAGGGGTTTTGGGGGGTTAAAAGGGATTTGAGGAGTCCAAAGGAATTTTGGGGGAGCTCCTGAGGGGTTGTGGGGGGGTCCTGAGGGGATTTGGGGGGGTCCTGAGGGATTGTGGGGGGCTTAAAAGGGATTTGGAAGGGTCCAAAGGGATTTTGGGGGAGCTCAAAGGGATTTTGGGGTGTCCTGAGGGGTTTTGGGGGGGATCCTGAGGGGTTTGGAGGGGTCCAAAGGAATTTTGGGGGAGCTCAAAGGGATTTTGGGGTGGTCCTGAGGGATTTTGGGGGGGTCTTGAGGGATTTGGGGGAGCTCAGAGGAATTTTGGGGGGTCCTGAGGGGTTTTGGGGTGGTCCTGAGGGGTTTTGGGGGGCCTTCAAAGGGATTTGGAGGGGTCCAAAGGAATTTTGGGGGAATCCTGAAGGATTTTGTTGGTCCCAATGGATTTTGGGGGGTTCTAGCGGGATTTGGGGAGGGCTCAAAGGGATTTTGAGGGTGTTCAAAGGGATTTTGGGGAGCTCTGAGGGATTTTGTGGGTCCTGACAGATTTTGGGGGGTTCCAGAGGGATTTTGTGGGGGCTCAAAGGGATTTTGGGAGCTCCAAAGGGATTCTATGAATGTTCAAAGGGATTTTGGGGAGGCCTGAGGGATTTTGTTGCTCCTGACAGATTTTGGGGAGTTCCAGAGGGATTTGGGGTGGCTCAAAGGGATTTTGGGAGCTCCAAAGGGATTTTGAGGGTGTTCAAAGGGATTTTGGGGAGCTCTGAGGGGTTTTGTCAGTCCTGACAGATTTTGGGGGGTTCCAGAGGGATTTTGGGAGCTCTAATGGGATTTCATGAATATTCAAAGGGATTTTGGGGAGCTCTGAGGGATTTTGTCAGTCCTGACAGATTTTGGGGGGGTGCCAGAGGATTTGGGGTGGCTCAAAGGGATTTTGGGAGCTCCAAAGGGATTTTGTGGGGTTCAAAGGGATTTTGTGAAGCTCTGAGGGATTTTGTTGCTCCTGACAGATTTTGGGGGGTTCCAGAGGGATTTTGAGGGGTTCCAGAGGGATTTTGTGGGGCTCAAAGGATTTTGGGAGCTCCAAAGGGATTTTGAGGGTGTTGAAAGGGATTTTGGGGAACTCTGAGGGATTTTGTCAGTTGTGACAGATTTTGGGGGTTCCAGAGGGATTTTGGGAGCTCTAATGGGATTTATGAACATTCAAAGGGATTTTGGGGAGCTCTGAGGGATTTTGTTGCTCCTGACAGATTTTGGGGGTTCTAGTGGGATTTGGGGGTGGCTCAAGGGATTTGGGGAGCTCCAAAGGGATTCTATGAATGTTCAAAGGGATTTTGGGGAGCTCTGAGGGATTTTGTGGTTCCAGAGGGATTTTGGGGTGGCTCAAAGGGATTTTGGGAGCTCTAAAGGGATTTTATGAATGTTCAAAGGGATTTTGGGAGCTCTAAAGGGATTCTATGAGTATTCAAAGGGATTTTGGGAGCTCCAAAGGGATTTTATGAACGTTCAAAGGGATTTTGGGGGGCTCCAGGGGATTTTGGGGCCCTGGGGGGTTTGGGAGGGTTGGGATGGGATGTGAGGGGCTTAGAGGGGATTTGGGGTGGGGATCTGGGGAATTTTGGGGGTCCCAGGGGTGGAAGTTTTGGGGGGGGGGGGGTCTCCCCCATTTTAACCCCTTTCACCCCCAGGTCCTGGCAGAGCACGAGCAGGAGATCCCTGAGACCGTCAGGCCGGGGCAGCTGATCAAGGAGCTGGGCAGGGAGATCCGGCTGGCAGAGGTGAACTGGGAGCACTGGGAGGGACTGGGAATGGCTGGAGATGGGGGGGGGGAGCACTGGGAGCAACTGGGGAGGAACTGGGAGCAACTGGGGGGGACTGGGAGGGTTTTGGGGTTACTGGGAGTGACTGGGAAGGGTTTGGGGAAGTTTTGGGGTTACTGGGAGGAACTGGGAGGATTTGAGGAGGTTTTGGGGGGACTGGGAGTGACTGGGAAGGGTTTGGGAAAATTTTGGGGTTACTGGGAGGGACTGGGAAGGATTTGAGGAGGTTTTGGGGTTACTGGGAAGGGTTTGAGGAGGTTTTGGGGTTACTGGGAGGGACTGGGAAGGGTTTGAGGAGGTTTTGGGGTTACTGGGAGGACTGGGAAGGGTTTGAGGAGGTTTTGGGGTTACTGGGAGGGGTTTTTGGGGTTACTGGAGGGACTGGGAGGGCTTTGAGGAGATTTTGGAGGGACTGGAGGGGTTTGAGGAGGTTTTGGGGTTACTGGGAGGGTTTGAGGAGGTTTTGGGGTGACTGGGAGGAACTGGGAAGGGTTTGAGGAGGTTTTGGGGTTACTGGGAAGGGTTTGAGGAGGTTTTGGGGTTACTGGGAGGGACTGGGCCATACTGGGCCATACTGGGCCATACTGGGAGCTCCGTGTCCCCTCCCTGCAGGAGCTGTTCCAGCAGAGCACGGGGATGTCGGGGACCCCCTTTGGGCCCCCCCTGGGGGGTCCCAGGCCCCAAAAAGGGGGGGCCCCGCAAGCCCCCCCCCAACTCCCGCACTCACGACGATGGGGGGACCCCAAACCCCCCCCCAGCCCCCCCTGAGGAGGATGAGGAGGTGAGGAGGGACTGGGGGGAACTGGGAGGGACTGGGGGGAACTGGGAGGGACTGGGAGGGACTGGGAGGAATGGGAGGGACTGGAGGACTGGGAGGGACTGGGAGGGACTGGGGGGCACTGGGAGGAACTGGGAGGGATTGGGGAGGGACTGGAGGAACTGGGAGGGATTGGGAGGGACTGGGGGGAACTGGGGGGAACTGGGAGGGATTGGGAGGGATTGGGGGGAACTGGGGGAACTGGGAGGGACTGGGAGGGATTGGGAGGAACTGGAGGGATTGGGGGGAACTGGGGGAACTGGGGGGAACTGGGAGGGACTTGGGAGGGACTGGGAGGGGTTGGAGGGATTGGGAGGAACTGGGAGGGACTGGGGGAACTGGGAGGAACTGGGAGGGACTGGGAGGGACTGGGAGGGATTGGAGGGACTGGGAGGGACTGGGAGGAACTGGGAGGGATTGGGAGGGATTGGGAGGGACTGGGAGGGACTGGGAGGGACTGGGAGGAACTGGGGGGCACTGAGAGGGACTGGGAGGGTCTGGGATGGACTGGGAGGGACTGGAGGAACTGGGAGGGATTGGGAGGGACTGGGAGGACTGGGGGGAACTGGGGGAACTGGGAGGGACTGGGAGGGATTGGGGGGAACTGGGAGGGACTGGGAGGAACTGGGAGGAACTGGGAGGGACTGGGAGGAACTGGGGAGGGTCTGGGAGGGACTGGAGGAACTGGGGGCACTGGGAGGGATTGGGAGAAAACTGGGAGGGACTGGGAGGGACTGGGGGGAACTGGGAGGGATTGGGAGGGACTGGGGGGAACTGGGAGGGATTGGGGGGAACTGGGAGGGACTGGGAGGGATTGGGAGGGACTGGGAGGGACTGGGTGAGGATTGGATTTATGGGGGGTGGATTTGGGGTCTCCTCCCCCCAATTTTGGGGTGTCCCCCCCAGGTTGACCCCCCCAGCTCCAGCCCGGAGGAGACGGACCCCGACTCTGAGGGGGACCCCCAGATCCTGCTGGCCAATGGGGGCTCTCGGTGAGCAACTGGGGGGCACTGGGGGGCACTGGGGGGCACTGGGGGGCACAGGGGGGCACTGGGGGGTTTGGGGTGGTCCAGACAGAATTTGGGGAGGCCCAAGGGGGTTTGGGGGGACTTGGGGGGGATCCAAAGGGTTTTGGTGGGGGGGCCCTGGGGGTGTTCTGGGGTGGTTTTTGGGGGGTCCTTGAGCATTTTGGGTGGGTCTGGATGGATTTTGGGGCTCATGGGGATCCCAGAGGAGTTGTGGGGGGCTGGAGTGGTTCTGGGGTGGTTTTTTGGGGGGCACTGGGTGGATTTGGGGGGGCACTGGGGGGGGGTTCCAGGGGGTATGGGGGGATTCTAGGGTGGTTTTGTGGGGGGTCAGAGATGGATTTTGGAGTTTTGGGTGGTCCAGGTTGGGTTTTTTGGGGTCAGGAGGATGCAGGATGGATTTTGGGGGGGGGGGGGGGTGCTCAGGGATGGGTTTTGGGTTCGGGGGGGTCCCCCTGACGCCCCTCCCCCTCAGGCCCCGCTGCAGCCCGCCCTGGGGGGCTCTGGGGTCCCGGCCGCCCCCATCCCCCCCCTGCTCCCCCCCCAGCTCCCCCCTGGACCTGGACTCGGAGGAGGAGCTGCAGATCGACGAGACCCCCCCGCGGCGGGGCCCGCGCCGCCCTGCCCCGTGGGTACCCCCGAAACGCCCCAGAAACGGCCCAAAAACGGCCCCAAAAACATCCCAAAAACATCCCCAAAAATACCTCACTGCCTGCCCCGTGGGTACCCCCGAAACGCCCAGAAACGGCCCCAAAAATATCCCAAAAACGGCCCCAAACATCCCAAAAACATCCCCAAAAACAGCCCAAACATCCCCCAAAACACCCCAAAAACAGCCCCAGAAACATCCCAAAAACATCCCCAAACATCCCCAAAAATACCTCATTGCCTGCCCCGTGGGTATCCCCGAAACACCCCAGAAACGGCCCCAAAAATATCCCAAAAACGGCCCCAAACATCCCCAAAAACACCACACTGCCTGCCCCGTGGGTACCCCAGAAACACCCCAGAAACAGCCCCAAAACCAGTCCCAAACATCCCAAAACCAGCCCCAAACATCCCCAAAAATACCTCACTCCCTGCCCCGTGGGTACCCCCGAAATGCCCCAGAAACAGCCCAAAAATGGCCCCAAACATCCCCAAAAATACCTCACTGCCTGCCCCATGGGTACCCCCGAAACACCCCAGAAACAGCCCAGAAACATCCCGAAAAACAGCCCCAAACATCCCCAAAAACACCTCACTGCATGCCCCGTGGGTACCCCCGAAACGCCCAGAAACAGCCCCAAAAACATCCCTAAAAACATCCTCAAAAATATCCCTAAAAACATCCCCAAAAACATCCCCAAAAACACCCCCAAAACCGGCCCCAAACATCCCAAAAACAGCCCCAAACATCCCCCAAAACACCCCAAAAACAGCCCCAGAAACATCCCAAAAACATCCCCAAACATCCCCAAAAACACCTCACTGCCTGCCCCGTGGGTACCCCCGAAACGCCCAGAAACAGCCCCAGAAACGGCCCAAAAACATCCCCAAAACCAGCCCCAAAAACGTCCCAAACATCCCAAAAACATCCCAGAAACACCCCAGAAACAGCCCCAAAACCAGCCCCAAAAAACGTCCCCAAACATCCCAGAAACACCCCAGAAACAGCCCCAAAAACGGCCCCAAAAATATCCCCAAACATCCCCAAAAATACCTCACTGCCTGCCCCGTGGGTACCCCAGAAACACCCCAGAAACAGCCCCAAAACCGGCCCCAAACATCCCCTAAAACATCCCCAAAACCACCCCAAAAACGGCCCCAAACATCCCCAAAACGGCCCCAAACATCCCCAAAAACATCCCTAAAAACGGCCCCAAACATCCCCAAAAACACCTCACTGCTTGCCCCTTGGTACCCCCGAAACACCCCAGAAACGGCCCCAAAATATCCCAAAAAACGGCCCCAAACATCCCCAAAAATACCTCACTGCCTGCCCCGTGGGTACCCCCGAAACGCCCCAGAAACAGCCCCAAAACTGGCCCCAAAACCAGTCCCAAACATCCCCAAAAACACCCAAAAACATCCCAAAAACAGCCCCAAACATCCCCAAAAATATCCCCAAAACTGGCCCCAAAACATCCCCAAAACCATACCCAAAACCAGCCCCAAAAACATCCCAAAAACAGCCCCAAACCTGACCCCAAACATCCCTAAAAACATCCCCAAAACCAGCCCCAAATGTCCCCAAAACCAGCCCCAAATGTCCCCAAAAACATCCCCAAACCTGACCCCCAAACATCCCCAAAAATATCCCCAAAACCAGCCCCAAAACAACCCCAAAACACCCCTAAAACAGCCCCCAAAACCTCAAACCCCTAAAACATCCCCAAACCCCCCCAAAACTGGGACCTAAACATCCCCAAAACATCCCCAAAACATCCACAAAACATCCCCAAAACATCCCCAAAACATCCCCAACCCTTCCCCAATCCCGTTTTTGGGGTGACCCCAATCCCCAATCCCCAATCCCCAATCCCATTTTTGGGCTGTCCCCAATCCCATTTTGGGCTGTCCCCAGTCCCCATTTTGGGCTGTCCCCAATCCATTTTGGGGTGACCCAATCCCCATTTTGTAGTGACCCCAATCCCATTTTTGGCTGTCCCCAATCCCATTTTGGGGTGACCCAATCCCGTTTTTGGGGTGACCCAATCCCGTTTTTGGCCTATCCTCAATCCCATTTTGGGCTGTCCCCAATCCCATTTTGGGGCTTCCCCAATCCCATTTTGGGCTGTCCCCATCCCATTTTTGGCCTGTCCCCAATCCCATTTTGGGCTGTCCCCAGTCCCATTTTGGGGCTTCCCCAATCCCATTTTGGGCTGTCCCCAATCCCGTTTTTAGGGTGACCCAATCCCATTTTGGGGTGACCCCAATCCCATTCTGAGGTGACCCCAATCCCATTTGTGGTGACCCCAATCCCATTTTTGGGTGACCCCAATCCCATTTTTGGGCTGACCCAATCCCATTTTGGGCTGACCCCAATCCCATTTTGGGCTGTCCCCAATCCCGTTTTTGGGGTCTCCCCAATCCCATTTTTGGCCTATCCTCAATCCCGTTTTTGGGCTGTCCCCAATCCCATTTCTGAGGTGACCCCAATCCCATTTTTGGGCTGTCCCCAATCCCATTTTGGGCTGTCCCCAATCCCATTTTCCTGTCCCCAATCCCATTTTGGGCAGTCCCCAATCCCATTTTTGTGGTGTCCCCAATCCCATTTTTGGGTTGTCCCCAATCCCATTTTGGGGTGACCCCAATCCCGTTTTTGGGGTGACCCCAATCCCATTTTGAGGTGACCCCAATCCCATTTTTGGGGTGACCCCAGTCCTAATTTTGGGGTGATTCCAATCCCCAATCCCCAATCCCATTCTTGGCTGTCCCCAATCCCCATTTTGGGGCTGTCCCCAATCCCATTTTGGGCTGTCCCCAATCCCATTTTGGGGTGACCCCAATCCCGTTTTTGGGGTCGCCCCAATCCCGTTTTTGGCCTATCCTCAATCCCATTTTTGGGGTGACCCCAATCCCGTTTTTGGGCTGTCCCCAATCCCATTTTTGGGCTGTACCCAATCCCCATTTTGGGCTGTCCCCATCCCATTTTTGGGTGTGACCCCAATCCCATTTTTGGGTGACCCCAATCCCGTTTTTGGGGTCGCCCCCAATCCCGTTTTTGGCCTATCCTCAATCCCATTTTTGGGGTGACCCCAATCCCGTTTTTGGGGTGACCCTATCCCATTTCTGAGGTGGCCCCAATCCCATTTTTGGGGTGACCCCAATCCCGTTTTTGGGCTGTCCCCAATCCCCATTTTGGGCTGTCCCCAATCCCATTTTGGGGTGACCCCAATCCCATTTTGGGGCTTCCCCAATCCCATTTCTGAGGTGACCCCAATCCCATTTTGGGGTCACCCCAATCCCGTTTTTGGGGTGTCCCCAGGGCTCCCCCGGAAGCTGCCCCGGGCCAAGCCCTGCTCTGACCCCAACCGGGTGCGGGAGCCGGGCGAGGTCGACTTCGACATCGAGGTGGGTCTGGGGGTGTCCCGGGGAATTTTGGGGGTCCCTAAAGGAACTGGGGGTGTCCTGGGGCATTTTGGGGGTCCCTAAGGAACTGGGGGTGTCCCGGGGAATTTTGGGGGTCCCTAAAGGAACTGGGGGTGTCCCGGAGCATTTTGGGGGGGTTTTGGGGGTCCCTAAAGGAACTGGGGGTGTCCCGGGGAATTTTGGGGGTCCCTAAGGGAACTGGGGGTGTCCCGGGGAATTTTGGGGGTCCCTAAAGGAACTGGGGTGTCCTGGGGAATTTTGGGGGTCCCTAAAGGAACTGGGGGTGTCCCGGGGCATTTTGGGGGTCCCTAAGAGAACTGGGGGTGTCCCGGGGAATTTTGGGGGTCCCTAAGGGAACTGGGGGTGTCCTGGGGCATTTTGGGGTCCCTGAGGGAACTGGGGGTGTCCCGGGGAATTTTGGAGGTCCCTAAAGGAACTGGGGGTGTCCTGGGGCATTTTGGGGGTCCCTAAAGGAACTGGGGGTGTCCTGGGGCATTTTGGGGGTCCCTAAAGGAACTGGGGGTGTCCTGGGGCATTTTGGGGGTCCCTAAAGGAACTGGGGGTGTCCCGGGGAATTTTGGGGGTCCCTAAAGGAACTGGGGGTGTCCCGGGGAATTTTGGGGGTCCCTAAAGGAACTGGGGGTGTCCCGGGGAATTTTGGGGGTCCCTAAAAGGAACTGGGGGTGTCCTGGGGCATTTTGGGGGTCCCTAAGGGAACTGGGGGTGTCCTGGGGCATTTTGGGGGTCCCTAAAGGAACTGGGGTTGTCCTGGGGCATTTTGGGGGTCCCTAAGGGAACTGGGGTGTCCTGGGGCATTTTGGGGGTCCCTAAGGGAACTGGGGGTGTCCCGGGGAATTTTGGGGGTCCCTAAAGGAACTGGGGGTGTCCTGGGGCATTTTGGGGTCCCTAAGGGAACTGGGGGTGTCCCGGGGAATTTTGGGGGTCCCTAACGGGAACTGGGGGTGTCCTGAGGCATTTTGGGGGTCCCTAAAGGAACTGGGGGTGTCCTGGGGAATTTTGGGGTCCCTAAAGGAACTGGGGGTGTCCCGGGGCATTTTGGGGGTCCCTAAAGGAACTGGGGGTGTCCCGGGGAATTTTGGGGGTCCCTAAGGGAACTGGGGGTGTCCCGGGGGCATTTTGGGGGTCCCTAAAGGAACTGGGGGTGTCCCGGGGAATTTTGGGGGTCCCTAAAGGAACTGGGGGTGTCCCGGGGAATTTTGGGGGTCCCTAAAGGAACTGGGGGTGTCCTGGGGCATTTTGGGGGTCCCTAAAGGAACTGGGGGTGTCCCGGGGAATTTTGGGGGTCCCTAAAGGAACTGGGGGTGTCCTGGGGCATTTGGGGGTCCCTAAAGGAACTGGGGGTGTCCCGGGGAATTTTGGGGGTCCCTAAAGGAACTGGGGGTGTCCTGGGGCATTTTGGGGGTCCCTAAAGGAAGTGGGGGTGTCCTGGGGCATTTTGGGGGTCCCTAAAGGAACTGGGGGTGTCCTGGGGAATTTTGGGGGTCCTAAAGGAACTGGGGGTGTCCCGGGACATTTTGGGGGTCCTTAAAAGAATTGGGGGTGTCCCGAGGCATTTTTGGGGGTCCCTAAAGGAACTGGGGGTGTCCCGGGGCATTTGGGGGTCCCTAAAGGAACTGGGGGTGTCCCGGGGAATTTTGGGGGTCCCTAAAGGAACTGGGGGGTGTCCCGGGAATTTTGGGGGGTCCCTAAGGGAACTGGGGGTGTCCCAGGGGGATTCATTGAGGTTTTGGGGAGGGTTCATTGGAGTTTGGGGGGACACCCAAAAAACGGGGATTGGGGTGCACCCCAAAAATGGGGATTGAGGGGCTGTTTGTGACCCTCTGTCCCCCAGGAGGATTAAACCACGGACTGGGGGTGGATTTTGGGGTGGTTTTGGGTATTTTTGGGGTGTTTTGGGATATTTTTTTAAATTTGGGATATTTTTGGGGTATTTTTGATTATTTTTGGATACTTTGGGACATTTTTGGGGTGGTTTTTGGGGTATTTTTGGGGTGTTTCTGACCCCCTGCCCCCCAGGAGGATTAAACCACGGACTGGGGTGGATTTTGGGGTATTTTTAAAATTTTGGGATATTTTTGGGGGTATTTTTGGTTATATTTGGATACTTTGGGACATTTTTTGGAGTGGTTTTGGGGGTATTTTGGGATTTTTTTTTTTTATATTTTTGGGGGTGTTTTTGATTATTTTTGGATACTTTGGGACATTTTTGGGGTGGTTTTTGGGGTATTTTTGGGGATATTTGTGGTGTTTCTGACCCCATACCCCCAGGAGGATTACACCATGGACTGGGGTGTTTTTGGCGTATTTTTGGGGTATTTTGGGGTATTTTGGGCAATTTTTGGGGTATTTTTGGGGTATTTTGGGTGTTTCTGACCCCCTGTCCCCCAGAAGGATTACACCATGGACTGGGGTGGTTTTGGGGTGTTTTTGGGATATTTTTGGGATATTTTGGGCTGTTTCTGACCCCCTGCCCCCCAGGAGGATTACAGCACAGACTGGGGTGGTTTTGGGGTATTTTGGGGTATTTTTAGGGTATTTTTGGGATATTTTGGGCTGTTTCTGACCCCCTGTCCCCCAGGAGGATTACACCACAGACTAGGGTATTTTTGGGGTATTTTGGAGTGTTTTTGGGTATTTTGGGGTGTTTTTGGGATATTTTTGGGGTATTTTGGGCTGTTTGTGACCCCCTTCCCCCCAGGAGGATTACACCATGGACTGGGGTGATTTTGGGGTATTTTGGGGTGTTTTGGGGTATTTTTGGGATATTTTTGGGTGTTTTTGGGCTGTTTGTGACCCCCTGTCCCCAGGAGGATTACACCATGAAGTGGGGTGGTTTTTGGGGTATTTTTGGGGTATTTTTTTGTATTTTTGGGATATTTTGGGCTGTTTCTGACCCCCTGCCCCCCAGGAGGATTACACCACGGACTGGGGTGATTTTGGGGTATTTTTGGGGTATTTTTGGGGTAATTTTGGGTGTTTTTGGGCTGTTTCTGACCCCCTGCCCCCCAGGAGGATTACACCACAGACTGGGCTGGTTTTTGGGGTATTTTTTGGATATTTTTGGGGTATTTTGGGGTGTTTCTGACCCCCTGTCCCCCAGGAGGATTACACCACAGACTAGGGTGGTTTTGGGGTATTTTTGGGGTATTTTGGGGTATTTTTGGGTGTTTTTGGGTGTTTCTGACCCCCTGCCCCCCAGGAGGATTACACCATGGACTGGGGTGATTTTTGGGGTGTTTTTGGGGTATTTTTGGGATATTTTGGGCTGTTTGTGACCCCCTGTCCCCCAGGAGGATTACACCACAGACTGGGGTATTTCTGGGGTATTTCTGGGGTATTTTTTTGGTATTTTTGGGGTATTTTTGGGTGTTTCTGACCCCCTGCCCCCCAGGAGGATTACACCACGGACTGGGGTGATTTTGGGGTATTTTTGGGGTATTTTTGGGGTATTTTTGGGTGTTTTTAGGCTGTTTGTGACCCCCTGCCCCCCAGGAGGATTACACCACGGACTGGGTATTTTTGGTGTGTTTTTGGGATATTTTTGGGATATTTTGGGCTGTTTCTGACCCCCTGCCCCCCAGGAGGATTACACCACGGACTGGGGTGATTTTTGGGGTATTTTGGGGTATTTTTGGGGTATTTTTTGGTATTTTGGGGTGTTTTTGGGCTGTTTGTGACCCCCTGCCCCCCAGAAGGGTTACACCATGGACTGGGGGGGTTTTGGGGTGTTTTTGGGATATTTTTGGGGTATTTTGGGCTGTTTGTGACCCCCTGTCCCCCAGGAGGATTAAACCACGGACTGGGGTGGATTTTGGGGTATTTTTTTTATTTTGGAATATTTTTTGGGCTATTTTTGATTATTTTTGGATACTTTGGGATATTTTTGGGGTGTTTCTGACCCCCTGCCCCCCAGGAGGATTAAACCACGGACTGGGGTGGATTTTGGGGTGTTTTTAAAATTTTGGGATATTTTTTGGGATATTTTTGATTATTTTTGGATACTTTGGGACATATTTGGGGTGGTTTTTGGGGTATTTTGGGATATTTTTTTAAATATATTTTTTGGGGTATTTTTGATTATTTTTGGATACTTTGGGAAATTTTTGGGGTGGTTTTTGGGGTATTTTTGGGATATTTTTGGGATATTTTGGGCTGTTTGTGACCCCCTGCCCCCAGGAGGATTACACCACAGACTGGGGTGGTTTTGGGGGTATTTTTGGGGTATTTTGGGGTATTTTTGGGGTATTTTTTTGGTATTTTGGGGTGTTTTTGGGCTGTTTGTGACCCCCTGCCCCCCAGGAGGATTACACCATGGACTGGGTTGGGTTTTGGGGTATTTTTGGGGTGTTTTTGGGATATTTTTGGGGTATTTTTGGGGTATTTTTTGGGTGTTTTTGGGCTCTTTCTGACCCCCTGCCCCCCAGGAGGATTACACCACAGACTGGGGTGATTTTGGGGTATTTTGGGGTGGTTTTTGGGATATTTTTGGGATATTTTGGGCTGTTTGTGACCCCCTGTCCCCAAGGAGGATTACACCACAGACTGGGGTATTTCTGGGGTGTTTTTGGGGTATTTTTGGGTGTTTTTGGGCTGTTTCTGACCCCCTGCCCCCCAGGAGGATTACACCACAGACTGGGGTATTTCTGGGGTATTTTGGGGTATTTTTGGGGTATTTTTGGGATATTTTGGGCTGTTTCTGACCCCCTGTCCCCCAGGAGGATTACACCATGGACTGGGGTGATTTTGGGGTATTTTGGGGGTAATTTTGGGGTATTTTTGGGCTGTTTCTGACCCCCTGCCCCCCAGGAGGATTACACCACAGACTGGGGTGGTTTTCGGGTATTTTTGGGGTATTTTTGGGGTATTTTGGGGATATTTTGGGGTATTTGGGGTGTTTCTGACCCCCTGCCCCCAGAAGGATTACACCACGGACTGGGCTGGTTTTGGGGGTATTTTTGGGTATTTTTGGGGTATTTTTGGGGTATTTTTGGGTGTTTTTGGGCTGTTTGTGACCCCCTGCCCCCCAGGAGGATTACACCACGGACTGGGCTGGTTTTTGGGGTATTTTTGGGGTATTTTTGGGGTATTTTTGGGATATTTTGGGCTGTTTGTGACCCCCTGCCCCCCAGGAGGATTACACCACGGACGAGGAGGACGAGGGGGGCGCAGGGGGCAGCGCTGGGATCCTGGACCTGCTCAAGGCCAGCCGGCAAGTGGGGGGCTCCGAGTACCCCCAGCTCAGGTTTGGGGGGGTCTCTGAGGAGGGGGGGGGCTGGCCTGGCTCTGAGGGCTCTGGGAGGGATCCCTGCAGGATTTTGGGGGGCTGGGGTTGGGTTTTGGGGGTCCCCAGGGCCGGGGGAGGGATTTGAGGGGGGGATTTTGGGGGGGTCCCCAAGTGTTTAGGGAGGGCTGGGGTTGGGTTTGAGGGGCTCCCCGGGAGTTATTTGGGGTCAGACATTGGGGGTTTGGGATTATTTGGGGTCAGACATTGGGGGTTTGGGATTATTTGGGGATCCTGGGTTGGGTTTTGGGGTTATTGGGGATCCTGGGTTGGATTCTGGGGTTATTGGGGATCCTGGGTTGGGTTTTGAGGGTTATTGGGGATCCTGGGTTGGATTTTGGGGATTATTGGGGATCCTGCATTGAATTTTGGGGATCCTGGGTTGGATTTTGGGGTTATTTGGGGTTCTGGGTTGGATTTTGGGGTTATTGGGGGTCCTGGGCTGGATTTTGGGGTTATTTGGGGGTTCTGGGTTGGATTTTGGGATGATTTGGGGTCCTGGGTTGGATTTTGGGGTTATTGGGGATCCTGGGTTGGGTTTTGGGGTTATTTGGGATCCTGGGTTGGATTTTGGGGTTATTTGGGGATCCTGGGTTGGGTTTTAGGATGATTTGGGATCCTGGGCTGTATTTTGGGGTTATTGGGGATCCTGGGCTGTATTTTGGGGTTATTGGGGATCCTGGGTTGGGTTTTGGGATGATTTGGGGTTCTGGGTTGGATTTTGGGATGATTTGGGGTCCTGGATTGAATTTTGGGGATCCTGGGTTGGACTTTGGGATTATTTGGGGTCCTGGATTGGATTTTGAGGGTTATTTACATCCCTGGCGAGTTCTGGGGGCCATTTCTGTGCCTTTGCCCCTCTCCATCTCCTTTTGGGGCCGTCTCTCCTCAACGTGAGGATCCCAAACCTTCCACGACCCCTCCCCAAACCCCAATTTTCCCCCTTTTCTCCCCATTTTTCCCCCCACAGCGAGGCCCCTGCCTCCCCCAGCACGCGCGAGGCCATCCAGGGCATGCTCTGCATGGCCAACCTGCCCGCGGGGACCCCCCTGGGACCCCCAAACTGGTGGGCAGGGGGTGGGGGCAGCGAGAGGGGGGGTCCCGGGGGCTCGGGGGGAGCCCGCAGAGCCCCCCCCGCCCCCCGGAGCACCGACAGCGAGGGCGAGGGGAGCCTGGACGAGCAGGACAGCCTGGGGGCCTGCTTCAAGGATGCTGAGTACAGTGAGTGTTAAAAACCATCCTAAAACATCCTAAAAACATCCTAAAAACAGCCCAAAAACACCCCAAAACCGCCCTGCTTCAAGGATGCTGAGTACAGTGAGTGTGACCCAAAAACAGCCCAAAAACAGCCCAAAAATAGCCCAAAACCAGCCCAAAAATAGCCCAAAAACAGCCCAAAAATAGCCCAAAAGTAGCCCAAAAATAGCCCAAAACCAGCCCAAAAAATACCCCAAAAATAGCCCAAAACTGCCCTGCTTCAAGGATGCTGAGTACAGTGAGTGTGACCCCAAAAACAGCCCAAAAACCAGCCCAAAAACAGCCTAAAAATAGCCCAAAAACAGCCCAAAAACACCCCAAAACCGCCCCAAAAATACCCCAAAAAATCGCCCAAAAATAGCCCAAAAACACCCCAAAATACCCCCCAAAAACACCCCAAAAATACCCCAAAAATACCCCAAAAATAGCCCAAAACCAGCCCAAAAATAGCCCAAAACTGCCCTGCTTCAAGGATGCTGAGTACAGTGAGTGTTAGCCCAAAACCAGCCCAAAAACATCCTAAAAACAGCCCAAAAACAGCCCAAAAGTAGCCCAAAAATAGCCCAAAAACACCCCAAAAATAGCCCAAAAACACCCCAAAACCGCCTTGCTTCAAGGATGCTGAGTACAGTGTGTTAGCCCAAAAACAGCCCAAAACCAGCCCAAAACCAGCCCAAAACCACCCCAAAAATACCCCAAAAAATAGCCCAAAAATAGCCCAAAAATAGCCCAAAACCGCCCTGCTTCAAGGATGCTGAGTACAGTGAGTGTTAGCCCAAAAACAGCCCAAAAATAGCCCAAAAATAGCCCAAAAACAGCCCAAAAATACCCCAAAAACATCCTAAAAACAACCCAAAAATAGCCCAAGAACAGCCCAAAAAATACCCCAAAAATACCCCAAAAATACCCCAAAAATAGCCAAAACCGCGCTGCTTCAAGGATGCTGAGTACAGTGAGTGTTAGCCCAAAACCAGCCCAAAACCAGCCCAAAAATAGCCCAAAAACCGCCCCAAAATACCCCCAAAAAACACCCCAAAAATACCCCAAAAAATAACCCCAAAATAGCCCAAAAATAGCCCAAAACCGCCCTGCTTCAAGGATGCTGAGTACAGTGAGTGTTAGCCCAAAAACAGCCCAAAAATAGCCCAAAAATAGCCCAAAACCGCCCCAAAAATACCCCAAAAAATAGCCCAAAAATAGCCCAAAAATACCGCAAAAATACCCCAAAACTGCCCTGCTTCAAGGATGCTGAGTACAGTGAGTGTAAGCCCAAAACCAGCCCAAAAATAGCCCAAAAATAGCCCAAAAATAGCCCCAAAACACCCCAAAAATACCCCAAAAAATAGCCCAAAAATAGCCCAAAACCAGCCCAAAAATAGCCCAAAAATACCCCAAAAATACCCCAAAAATAGCCCAAAAATACCCCAAAACCGCCCTGTTTCAAGGATGCTGAGTATAGTGAGTGTTAGCCCAAAACCAGCCCAAAAACAGCCCAAAACCAGCCCAAAAATAGCCCCAAACCACCCCAAAATACCCCCCAAAAACCTGCCCAAAAATAGCCCAAAAATAGCCCAAAAATAGCCCAAAACCGCCCTGCTTCAAGGATGCTGAGTACAGTGAGTGTTAGCCCAAAACCAGCCCAAAAATAGCCCAAAAATAGCCCAAAAACCGCCCCAAAAATATCCTAAAAACACCCCAAAAACACCCCCAAAACAGCCCAAAAATACCCCAAAAAATACCCCAAAATACCCCAAAAATACCTCAAAAAATAGCCCAAAAATAGCCCAAAAATAGCCCAAAACCACCCCAAAATACCACCAAAAAACACCCCAAAAATACCCCAAAAAATACCCCAAAAATACCCCCAAAACAGCCCAAAACCACCCGGCTTCAAGGATGCTGAGTACAGTGAGTGTTAGCCCAAAACCAGCCCAAAACCAGCCCAAAAATAGCCCAAAACCACCCAAAAATACCCCCAAAAACACCCCAAAAATACCCCAAAAAACACCCCAAAAATACCCCAAAAAATACCCCAAAACCACCCCCAAACCGCCCTGCTTCAAGGATGCTGAGTACAGTGAGTGTTAGCCCAAAAACATCCTAAAAACAGCCCAAAAACAGCCCAAAACCAGCCCAAAACTGCCTTGCTTCAAGGATGCTGAGTACAGTGAGTGTTAGCCCAAAAACATCCTAAAAACAGCCCAAAAATACCCCAAAAAACACCCCAAAAATACCCCAAAAAACACCCTAAAAATACCCCCAAAAATACCCCAAAACCGCCCTGCTTCAAGGATGCTGAGTACAGTGAGTGACCTCAAAACCAGCCCAAAAATAACCCAAAAATACCCCAAAAACACCCCAAAAATCCCCCTCTCTCTGTATCGGATCTGTCCTGGATTTCTCTCCTGGGGGTACCCCTAAAAAATTCTTTAAACCCCCCCAAACATTCCCAAAACACCCCAAAAGTGACCAAAACCACACAAAAATCCCCCAAAAATCCCCCCAAAATCCCCCCAAACCGCTCAAAACCATCATAAACCACCCCATAAACACCCCAAAAACGACCCCAGATCACCCCAAATCCGCCCCCAGACCCCCCTGAACCCCTTTTTTCCTTCCCCCCCCTCAGTTTATCCCTCCCTGGAGTCAGACGAGGACGACCCTGCCCTAAAATCGCTCCCCAAAAAGAAGAAGGTGACGGACGACGCCCCCTGGAGCCCCAAAGGTTTGGGGCAAATTCGGAGATTTTGGGGGACTTGGGGGGAAATTCGGAGATTTTGGGGGTCCTTGGGGGGAAATTCGGAGATTTTGGGGGGACTTGAGGGGGTTTTGGGGGGAAATTCGTGGATTTTGGGGGGTCCCTGGGACAGGGCCTGGGTTAGGTTTGCTCAATGTCTGATTTTGGGGTGTCCCGTCCTTTGTGCTCTGATTTTGGGGTGTCCCACCTTTGTTTAGTGCCTGATTTTGGGGTGTCCCCCCTGTTTTCCGTGCCTGATTTTTGGGTGTCCCCTATTCCCTGCCTGATTTTGGGGTGTCCCCCCTGTCCCATGCCTGATTTTGGGGTGTCCCCCCTGTTTTGGTGTCTGATTTTGGGGTGTCCCCCCCGTTCCATGTCCCCCCTGTTCCCTGTCTGATTTTGGGGTGTCCCTCTTGTTCCCTGTCCGATTTTGGGGTGTCCCTCTTGTTCTGTGCCTGATTTTGGGGTGTCCCCCCTGTCCCATGTCTGATTTTGGGGTTTCCCCCTTTGTTCTGTGTCTGATTTTGGGGTGTCCCCCCCTGTTCCCTGCCTGATTTTGGGGTGTCCCCCCTGTTCCTTGCCTGATTTTGGGGTGTCCCCTGTTCCCTGCCTGATTTTGGGGTGTCCCTCTTAATCTGTGCTCTGATTTTGGGGTGTCCCCCCTGTTCCCTGCCTGATTTTGGGGTGGCCCTCTTAATCTGTGCTCTGATTTTGGGGTGTCCCCCCCTGTTCCATGTCCCCCCTATTCCATGTCTGATTTTGGGGTGTCCCCCCTGTCCCTGCCTGATTTTGGGGTGTCCCCCCTGTTCCCTGCCTGATTTTGGGGTGTCCCCAGCCCGTTCCCTGCCTGATTTTGGGGTGTCCCCCCTGTTCCGTGTCTGATTTTGGGGTGTCCCCCCCCTGTTCCATGTCCCCCCTGTTCCCTGCCTGATTTTGGGGTGTCCCTCTTTGTTCCATGTCCGATTTTGGGGTGTCCCTCTTGTTCCGTGCCTGATTTCGGGGTGTCCCCCCCGTTCCCTGCCCGATTTTGGGGTGTCCCCCCTGTTTTCCGTGTCTGATTTTGGGGTGTCCCCTGTTCCGTGCCTGATTTCGGGGTGTCCCCCCTGTTCCTTGCCTGATTTTGGGGTGTTTCCCCCTGTTCCATGTCCCCCCTGTCCCATGTCCGATTTCGGGGTGTCCCCCCTGTTTTCCGTGTCTGATTTTGGGTGTCCCTGTTCCCTGCCTGATTTCGGGGTGTCCCCCCTGTCCCATGTCTGATTTTGGGGTGTCCCCCCTGTTTTGGTGTCTGATTTCGGGGTGTCCCCCCTGTCCCATGTCTGATTTTGGGGTGTCCCCCCTGTCCCATGTCTGATTTTGGGGTGTCCCTCTTAATCTGTGCTCTGATTTTGGGGTGTCTCCCCTGTTCCCGTGTCTGATTTTGGGGTGTCCCCCCTGTTCCATGTCCCCCCTGTCCCATGTCCGATTTTGGGGTGTCCCCCCCTGTTCCATGTCCCCCTTGTCCCATGTCCGATTTTGGGGTGTCCCCCCCTGTTTTCCGTGTCCGATTTTGGGGTGTCCCCCCTGTTTTCCGTGTCTGATTTTGGGATGTCCCCCCCGTTCCGTGTCTGATTTTGGGGTGTCCCCTGTCCCATGTCTGATTTTGGGGTGTCCCCCCCGTTCCGTGTCTGATTTTGGGATGTCCCCCCCGTTCCGTGTCTGATTTTGGGGTGTCCCCCCCGTTCCGTGTCTGATTTTGGGGTGTCCCCCCCTGTTTTCCGTGTCTGATTTTGGGGTGTCCCCCCCGTTCCGTGTCTGATTTTGGGGTGTCCCCCCTGTTTTCCGTGTCTGATTTTGGGGTGTCCCCAGCCCGGGTGACGCCGTCGCTGCCCCGGCAGAGCCGCCCGGTGCGGGAGGGGACGCGCGTGGCCTCGGTGGAGACCGGGCTGGCGGCAGCCGCTGCCAAACTGGCCCAGCAGGTGAACTGGGAGCACTGGGAGCAACTGGGGGGAACTGGGAACACTGGGAGCAACTGGGGGGAACTGGGAGCACTGGGAGGGCCCATTTGGGGTTTTTGGGGGGGTATTTAGGGAGTCCTGGGGCTGTTTGAGGGGAGTTCAGGGGGGATTTAGGGGTGCCAAACTGGCCCAGCAGGTGAACTGGGAGGAACTGGGAACACTGGGAGGAAACTGGGAGAAACTGGGAACACTGCAGGGCCCATTTGCGCTTTTGGGGGATCATTTTGGGGGTCCAGGGGCTGTTTGAGGGGAGTTCAGGGGGGGTTTGGGGGTGGTTGGGAATGTCAGGGGGATTTGGAGGTGCCAAACTGGCCCAGCCCCCCTGACCCCTCAAACACCTCCAAGCCCCCCTATAAATCCCCCTCAAACCCCCCCATAAACCACCCTGACCCCCCAAAACACCCCCATAAATCCCCCCCCGACCCCTCAAACCCCCCATAAATCCCCTCAAGCCCCCCATAAATCCCCCCCTAACGCCTCAAACCCCCCAAACCCACCCATAAATTCCCCCTGACCCCCCCATAAATCCCCCCTGACCCCTCAAAGCCCCCATAAATCCCCAAACTCCCCCATAAATCCCCTCTGACCCCCCATAAATCCCCCCCTGACCCCTCAAACCCCCCAAACCCCCCCATGAATCCCCCCTGACCCCTCAAATCCCCCATAAATCCCCCCTGACCCCCCCATAAATCCCCTCCCAACCCCTTAAACCCCCCAAACCTGCCCATAAATCCCCCCTGACCCTCCCATAAACCCCCCTGACCCCTCAAAGCCCCCATAAATCCCCTTTGGCCCCCCATAAATCCCCTCTGACCCCCCCATAAATCCCCTCTGACCCCTCAAACCCCCCACAAATCCCCCCTGACCCCCCATAAACCTCCCCTCTGCCCCCCCAGGAGCACCGAAAGCTGCAGCGCCGGAAGGGCCCTGCCAAGCGCCGCCCGCCCTCGCCCCCCTCCCCGGAGGAGGAAGAGGAGGAGGAAGAAGAGGAGGAAGAGGAAGACGAGGAAGACGAAGACCCCGAAGCCGCCGAGCCCGAGGGGGGGGAGGCGGAGCCCGAGGCGGAGCTCGGGGGGGGTGAAACCGAGGCCGAGCCGCCCCCGGAGCCGCCCCCGGAGCCCCCGTACCCCCCCAGCCTGGCTGACCACGAGTACACGGCCAGGCCGGGGGGGCCGGGACCCCCGCCCGGGGCTCAGCCCGGCCGCGCCCCCACCCCCATGGCCCCGGGGGTGTTCCTGAGCCAGCGCCGGGGCCCCCCCGGAACGGCGCCCCCCAGCCACGGTCAGCATTTGGGGAGGGGAGTTTGGGGATAGCTGGGGGGTGTTTGGGGGGGGTTTGGGGATAGGTGGGGGGGTTTTGGGGGGGGTTTGGGGGTACCTGGGGGCTTTTGGGGATACCTGGGGGGGTTTTGGGGATACCTGGGGGGCGTTTGGGGAAAGCTGGGGGGGTTTGGAGATAGCTGGGGGGGTTTGGGGGGGTTTGGATTGGTTTTGGGAATACCTGGGGGGGTTTTGGGGGACTACAGGGACTTTTGGGGATACCTGGAGGGGTTTCGGGGGGGGTTTGGGGATAGCTGGAGGGGATTGGGGGGGTTACAGGGAGTTTTGGGGATACCTGGGGGGGGGGGGGGTTGGGGGGGTTTTGGGGGATTTTGGGGATACCTGGAGGGGTTTGAGGGGGGGTTTGGGGATATCTGGGGGGGGTTTGGGGGGCTATGGGGGGGCTTTGGGGATAGCTGGGGGGCGTTTGGGGGGGTTTGGGAGGGGTTTTGGGGATAGCTGGGGGGGTTTTGGGGAGCTTTGGGAATAGCTGGGGAGGCTGCAGGGGGGTTTTAGGGATACCTGGAGGGGTTTTGGGGGGTTTTGGGGATAGCTGGAGGGGTTTGGGGGGTTTGGGGGGATTTGGGGATACCTGGGGGGGTTTGGGGGGGTTTGGGGAAAGCTGGGGGGGTTTGGAGGGGTTTTAGGGATACCTGGGGGGCGTTTGGGGGGGGGTTGGGGAAAGCTGGGGGGTTTTGGGGGGGTTTTGGGGAAAGCTGGGGGGGTTTGGAGGGGTTTTGGGGATACCTGGGGGGGTTTGGGGAGGTTTTGGGGATACCTGGGGGGGTTTGGGAGGGGTTTGGGGATAGCTGGAGGGGTTTGGGGAGGTTTTGGGAATACCTGGGGGGATTTTGGGGGGGTTTTGGGGATACCTGGGGGGTTTTGGGGATAACTGGAGGGGTTTTGGGGGGGTTTGGGGGGGTTTTGGGGATAGCTGGGGGGGTTTTGGGGATAGCTGGGGGGGTTTGGGGGGTTGCAGGGGGATTTGGGGATAGCTGGAGGAGTTTGTGGGGGGGTTTGGGGATACCTGGGGGGTTTTGGGGATACCTGGGGGGCGTTTGGGGGGCGTTTGGGGAAAGCTGGGGTGTTTGGGGGGGTTTTGGGGATACCTGCGGGAGTTTTGGGGAAAGCTGGGAGGGGTTTGGGGGGGTTTTGGGGATAGCTGGGGGGCGTTTGGGGAAAGCTGGGGGGGCTTGGGGGGGTTTGGGGGATACCTGGGGGGGTTTCGGGGGGTTTTAGGGATAGCTGGAGGGGTTTGGGGGGGGTTTGGGGATAGCTGGGGGAGGTTTGGGGGGGCTGCAGGGGGATTTTGGGATAGCTGGAGGAGTTTTGGGGATACCTGGAGGGATTCTGGGATGGTTTTGGGAGATTCTGGGCAGGTTTTGGCGGGTCTGGGGTGGTTTTGGGGTGTACTGGGGTGGTTTTGGGGGGTTTTGAGGTGGTTTTGGGGTGGTTTTGGGGTGGTTTCAGGGGGTCTGGGGTGTTCTGGGGTGGGTTCAGGGGGTCTCGGGGGGCTCTGTCCCCCAATCCCGGTGACATTCCCGATCCCACCCGCAGGGAAGCGCCCCCGGAAGGGTTTGGCCACAGCCAAGCAGCGCCTGGGCCGGATCCTCAAAATCCACCGCAACGGGAAACTGCTGCTCTGAGGGCGGGGCCGGCCACGCCCTGCCAGGCTCCGCCCACCGCAGGCTGAACAATGAACTATGGGCGGGGCGTCCGAGGAAAGGGGCGGGGCCTGATAGAACCGCACCTATCAGAACAACGTGTCGGCCACTAAAGAGGGTGTGGTTTGTTTTAGGCTCCACCCCTTCAGGTGTGGTCCCACCTGACCCCTCCGAGGCCACACCTGCAATGCGGATCCCACTGAGACCACACCGTGTCACAGCCCAAGCCACGCCCATTGGTCATGTAGGGTTAAAACCAGGCGTGGCTACAATAAACCACACCCACATAGAGACAACCACGCCCACAAAAAGGTGGAGCTGCAATATGGCTCCGCCTACCACGGTTCCCACCTTCCCATTGGCTGTGAATGGGCTGGGGGCGGGGCTTTTGCATTTCCCGCCTCCAGGAGCTGAGGCGATTGGACAAGCCCCGCCCCACAGCTGCGGGAGGGGCGGAGCCATCTTTGATTGGTCCCCGCTGGTTTTTTTTTTTTTTTTTTGATCCTCCCCTAGGTGTCTTCAGGTTGATTGACGGGGCGGGGCCGCTTCCTATTGGCTGCCCCTGTTTTGTAGGCGTGTCCGGAGACCGCGGCCCCGCCCCCCTCCTTTTGTATTTGTAGAATAAAAAAGGAAAAAAAAAAAAAGAAAACCGGAATTGGTGAAAAATGCCCTGGTCAGGGTCACGTGCCCTCCCTCAGCGCTTCCCGCCGGGCAGATCTCGCGAGACCTCGCGCTTCCCCTCAGGCAGCACTCTCCCGAGATCTTGTCCTCCAGCCGAGGAGGGCGATCTCCAATCTCGCGAGATTTGGAGCCACTCTCAGCCGGCGCTCTCGCGAGAGCCGCGCGCGCCGCCGCCGTTCCCGCCGCTGAGGCAGCGGCCGCGCTTCCCCCGCCCGCCCTCCCCCACCCGCGGCGGGGCCGCTCTCCCGTTGCCCCTCTCGCTTCTCTCTCTATCTCTCTCCGCGCGCCTCTCGCGAGGCTTCGGGGCCGCGCTGCCGCCAGCGCCTCGCGAGATCTCGCTCTCATCAGCGTGCCGGTGAGTGCCGGTGCTTGAGGGGAACGGCGTGGGGCCCGCGGCCTGCGAGGGGAGCGGGGGGGGTTGAGCCGCTCTGTGGCGGGCAGGGCCTTCCCCCCCTTCACCGTCGGCCCCCCCCCTCCTCCCGGTATGAGGCGGGATCCGTGAGGGACCGCCTCCCCTCCCCCATACTCCTCCTGAAATCTCGCGCGGCTTGGCCATACTCCCGCCCCACTGCTAGGCGCGCTCTCGCGAGACTTGGCCGCCGCGCCTCTCCCCTTCCCATTGGCTGCCGGCGGCGTTGCCCCGCCTCCCGCTCTCCCCGCGGCGCCGCCTCCTCCCGTCCCGCCGGCCGCTCTCGCGGGACTTGCGGCGGCTCTCGCGGGATCTCGGGCCGCGGCCGGGGCTCAGTGTAAGATGGCGGCGGCGGCAGCGGCGGGACGGGCCCGGGCCGGGCTCTGACCCCCCCCCCTGCTCTCCCCGCCCGCTTAAGGTACCGGGGCCGGCGGGGCGGGGGGCTCGGCCCGGTGCCGCTGCGGGGTCCGCGGCGTGGGAAGATTGGCGCGCGGCTCCGTCATGAGGGGCCCGCCCCCCCCCTCCCACCGCCCCCCCCCCCACTCCCCGGCGGCCTCCCGTGATTTGGGGGCTCCTTTCCTTCTCTCACGGCCCCCCTTTCTCCGACCCCCGTGGCCTCCCCCTATAGGGGCCCCCCTTGAGGGGACTCAGGCGCTCTCCCCCGAGATTTGGGGTGTTTGGCCGCTCCCCCACCTTAATTTAGCTTTCTCACGTCTTTAGGGTTCTCCCGTATTTTACGGGCGCCTTCTGAGGTTCTCATTATTTAGGGACCCCAGCCTCATTTCCACTCCCCCGCAGTCCCCTCCCATTACTCAGGGTCCCCCTCTTCGCTTTCCCGACATTTGGGGAACCCCTTTAGCGGCCCCCCCCCTTTCCCATCCTCTAGGCCGTGCTTCCTACAGCTCCCCGAGATTTAGGATCTTCCCTTTTTCAGATCCTTTAGGATTTGGGGGTCTCCTCATTCCCTTCCAGCACTTTTTTCTCTATTGGCGTTTTTTCACAATTTACAGCGATTTTGGGCTGTCACTTCCTGCCCTTAAGGTCCCTCACGCTGCGGTTTGGGGGATCCCTTTTTGGGATCAACCCTCCCCAATTATTCACCCGCTCACACGGAACCCCCCAATATTTCACAACCCCCTCCCCAAATTTCCCCCACCAGCAGCTCCCGGCTCCCTCCCCCTCGCAGCGACCGGGCCGGGCCGAGGATGGACTGGGAGTGATTCCCGGTAAGGGCTCCCCCCGTTGTTACCGGGGCGGGGGGCGGCGCGACAGAATTCTGGGGAGGTGAGGGGGGTCTCGCATCGGGGAGGTTTTTTTTGGGGGGGGAAAACGGACTGCGAGCTTCAGGCTTATTTTTGACGCCTTCCCCCGGGGGGGGGGGGACACCCCAAAAACGGCCCCCCCAAAGTGATGCGTCACTGTCACCGAACCGGCCGGGCCGGCGGGGGCGGGGGGGGCACCGGGAGGGGGGGGGGGTGGGGGAGCCCCGGCACGCGGCAGCCTCAGCCCTTAATTACCGCCCGTAATTACAGCCCTTAATTACAACCCCTCGCTGGGTTAATTTGGGGGGGAGGGAGGTAGTGCGGTGTTGGGGGGGGGCTCCCGGCGACCCCCCCGGGCACGGCGGGGTTTTGCACATTCATTGTTCAGCCGGTGCCGCGACGTCATCGGGCCGCGGCCGCCGCGGCGCCTGTCGGGACAGCGAGGCCCTGTCGGGACAGCGAGGCCCTGTCGGGACAGCGAGGCCCTGTCAGGACAGCCCGGCTCTGTCGGGACACGGGACACCCCGAGGCCGCGGGGGTTTGGGCAGGGGGGTGACGTCCCAGGGCCCTGTCGGGACACGGGGCCTCTGTCGGGACAGGTGGGGGGCGGGGTTTGACCCGCTCGGGGCGGGGGGGGGTGACCCAGGTGTGACACCCCCTCCCCTCCCCCACCCCCCCGCGTGTGGCCGCAGGCGGAGCACGAGGACCGGAACCCCCAAAATGAAAGTGGATCGGACGAAACTGAAGAAAACCCCTACGGAGGCGGTGAGGGCTTGGGGACACTCAAAGAGGGCTTGGGGACACTCAAAGAAAGGTTGGGATACTCGTGGAGGGGTTGGGGACACTCAGGGAGGGCTTGGGGATAATCAGTGAAGGCTTGGTGACACTCAGGGAGGGCTTGGGGACACTCGAGGAGGGGTTGGGGACACTGAGGGAGAGTTTGGGGATACTCAGGGAGGGGTTGGGGACAGTCAGGGAGGCCTTGGGGACACTCGGGGGGGGTTGGGGATATTCAGTGAAGGCTTGGTGACACTCAGGGAGGAGCTGAGGACTCTTGGAATGGGCTTGGGGACACTCAAAGAGGGCTTGGGGACGCTCAAAGAAGGGTTGGGGACACTCAGGGAGGGGCTGGGGATATTCAGTGAAGGCTTGGGGACACTCAGGGAGGGGTTGAGGACTCTTGGGATGAGCTTGGGGACACTCGAGGAGGGGTTGGGGACACTCAGTGAGGGCTTGGGGACACTCAAAGATGGGTTGGGGACACTCAGGGAGGAGCTGAGGACTCTTGGGATGGGCTTGGGGACACTCAAGGAGGGTTTGGGGATACTCGAGGAGGGTTTGGGGACACTCAGGGCGGGGTTGGGGACAGTCAGGGGGGGAATCAGAGATGTCTGGGGGAGAATGGGGACATTGGGGAGGGAATGAGGGGGGTTTGGGGACATTGTGGAGTGTTGGGGACACTCAGGGAATGTCAGGGGTTGTGATTTTGGGGACACTGCAGTTGGGGGGGTCACTCTTGGGGGAGAATTGGAGGTTTTGGGGAAGTGTGGGCATTGGGATGAGGATTGTGGGGGGTTTGGGGACATTGTGGGGGGTTTGGGGACATTGTGGGGGGTTTGGGGACGTTGGGGACACCGTGAGGGGACATTGCTGAGTTGCCTGTGCCCCCCAGCCCGCCGACTGCCGGGCCCTCATCGAGAAGCTGAAGGGCTGCAGTGATGAACAACTGGTGACAGAACTGCAGCAGATCAAGACATGGAACATTGGGAAGGTGGGAGGGGACCCCAAAACCTTGGGGGGGAGGTCCCAAAACCTTGGAGGGAGGTCCCAAAACCTGGGAGTTCCCCAGGAGATTGTCCCCAGTTTGTCAGGATGGTGCTGAGTTTGTCCCTAAACTGATCACTGCCACAAGGGGGGGTCACCCTAGAGCACCCCCAGATCACAGGGAGCACCCCCAGATTCGGAGGGGGGCACCCCAGAATGTTTCCCAAATGAGGGGGGGTCCCTGATTTCCCCTGGTTTTTGTTTCTCTGCCCTCAGGTGGGGCAGTTCTGGGGTTCTTACATCTGGGGTTTTTACATTTTCTGCAGCTCACCCCAATGTTAAGGGGCTCCCCCAGTTCTTATTTACCCTTCTCCAAACTGGGGGGGGCTCAGCAGTGTCCTCACAGCCCCCCCGAAGTGCCTTCATCTCCCTTGGCCTCAGGGGAGGGGCTGTGACCCCGTTTGGAGCCTCAGAATTGGGGAGGGGGCCTGCAGGGTTCACACAGTCCCCCCAGAATGGCAGGGGCACCCCAAAGTTCCCCAGGACAATGAGAGGGATCCCTGTTTGTCTCCCATCCTGGAGCTGCTTGGGTGTGAATTTTCTGTCACAGGCTTTTAAAACACCAAGGAAGAACCCAAATATCCCTAAAACAGTGGGGGGAGCACTTTATAGACCCCAAAACATTGGGGGTACCTCAGTTTTCCCCCAAACTCTCAGGGAGGACCCAAATTCTCTCTCAGCTTCCTAAACTCCATTTTCTTGCCCTCTATTGGGGAGGGGGCTCAGCTGTGACCTGGGCAGGGCTGGACTGGGATGTTGGGGTTCCTGCTTGGAGTTCTGGGGGGTCCCCCCTGGGATATGGGGGTTCAGGGGGGGCTGGGCTGTACCCAGGGGGCTCAGGGGGTCCCAGGCTGTGCCCCCAGCCCCCCATCTCCCCTCTGTTCCCCCCTCAGTGCGAGCTGCACCCCTGGGTGGACCTGGGGGTCTGGGCTGTACCCATGGGGCTCCAGGGGTCCCAGGCTGTGCCCCCAGCCCCACATCTCCCCCTTGACCTCCCCCCAGTGTGAGCTGTACCCCTGGGTGGACCTGGGGGTCTGGGTTGGAGTCTGGGCTATACCCAGGGGACTCAGGGTGTCCCAGGCTGTGCCCCCAGCCCCACATCTCCCCCCTTTCCCCCCTCAGTGCGAGCTGTACCACTGGGTGGACCTGGGGGTCTGGGCCATACCTGGGGGTCTGGGCTATACCCAAGGGGCTCAGGGTGTCCTAGTCTGTGCCCCCAGCCCCACATCTCCCCCCTGTTCCCCCCTCAGTGCGAGCTGCACCACTGGGTGGGTCTAGGGGGTTGGATTGGGGTTCAGGCCATACCTGGCGGTCTGGGTTGGGGTTCAGGCTGTGCTCCCTGCCCTACATCTCTCCCCGAACCCCCCCCTCAGTGTGAGTTGTACCCTTGGGTGGACCTGGGGGTCTGGGCTGGCGTTCAGGCCATACCTGGGGGTCTGGGCTGTACCCAAGGGGCTCAGGGGGTCCCAGGCTGTGCCCCCAGCCCCACATCTCCCCCTTGACCTCCCCCCAGTGTGAGCTGTACCCCTGGGTGGACCTGGGGGTCTGGGTTGGAGTCTGGGCTATACCCAGGGGACTCAGGGTGTCCCAGGCTGTGCCCCCAGCCCCACATCTCCCCCCTTTCCCCCCTCAGTGCGAGCTGTACCACTGGGTGGACCTGGGGGATTTCATGGGGGGCTCAGAGGGTCCCAGGCTGTGCCCCCAGCCCCACATCTCCCCGCTGCTCCCCCCTCAGTGCGAGCTGTACCACTGGGTGGACCTGCTGGACCGCTTCGACGCGCTGCTGGCCGAGGCGGGCCGGCCGGTGGAGGCCATGAGCTGGATGCTGGCCTGCGACCGGCCCGAGCGCCAGCCCCTCAAGGCCCTGCTGCTGGCCCTGCTCAACTTCACCGCCCTGCTCATCGAGTACAGCTTCTCCCGCCACCTCTACAGCTCCATCGAGGTGGGTGCTCCCCCAGGGCCACCCTCTGGGTGTCCTCAGGCGCGTGTGACGCTCTGTGACGCTGTTCTGTCCCCCCCTGCAGCACCTGACGACGCTGCTGGCCTCCTCGGACATGCACGTGGTGCTGGCCGTGCTCAACCTGCTCTACGTGTTCAGCAAACGCTCCAACTACATCACCCGCCTGGGCTCCGAGCGCCGCGGGCCCCTGCTGGCCCGCCTGCAGCACCTGGCCGAGGTGGGCGGGGTTTGGGGGGGTTTTAGGGGGGTTTTAGGGGGGTTTTATGGGGGTTTTGGGGGGCTCAGCGGGGCGGGGATGAACTGGGCTGGTCTTCCTGCAGAGCTGGGGAGGAAAGGAGAATGGATTTGGGCTGGCTGAGTGCTGCCGGGACCTGCACATGATGGTGAGTGGCACCTGCGGGGTCACATGAGCTCATGTGGGTCACCTTGTTCTGTCCTGGCATTTGTCAGAACTCAGCTGTGTCTCCTTGTTCTGTTCTGGGGGTCCCCAAAGCTCACTTGTGTCACCTCATTCTGTCCCAGAACTCACCTGTGTCACCTTACCCTGTCCCAGTGGTCCCCAAAGCTCACCTGTGTCACTTTGTCCTGTGCTGGGGGTCCCCAGAGCTCACCTGTGTCACCTCATTCTGTCCCAGAACTCACCTGTGTCACCTTACCCTGTCCCAGTGGTCCCCAGAGCTCATCTGTGTCACCTTGTTCTGTCCCAGAGCTCACCTGTGCCACCTTGTTCTGTCCCAGAGCTCACCTGTGTCCCCTTGTTCTGTCCCAGAACTCACCTGTGTCACTTTGTCCTGTGCTGGGGGTCCCCAGAACTCACTTGTGTCTCAGGGCTTCTTCTGTCTCGTTCTTGTCACATCCTGCTGTGACCCGTTCCCAACATCACCTCGTGTGCCTTTGTCACATCTTGAGGCCCTTGATGCCATCCTAGTGTCCCCAGCACTGTCTGGTGTCCCCCCAGGGTGTCCCCAGCGCTGCCTGGTGTCCCCTCAGGGTGTCCCCAGCGCTGTCCTGTCCCTCTGTGTCACCTCCCTCCGTCCCCAACGCTCTCCTGTGTCCCCAGCACCCCTTTGCCACCCCTGCTGCATCCCGGGGTCCCCTTTCCCTGTGTCCCAGTGTCCCCCAGCCTGGCCCTGTCACCCCAGGGGAGGGGACCCCGCTGTCCCCATCTCACCTTTGTGTGTCCCCCCCCAGAAATACCCCCCCAGTGCCACCACCCTGCACTTCGAGTTCTACGCGGAGCCGGGCGTCGAGGTGAAGGTGGACAAGAGGGTGAGTGACTTTGGGGACATTTGGGGACACGAGGAGGCCCCCAAAACACCGGGGCCACCCCTTGACCTCCTGTGATCCCTCCAGGCCACCAGCACCACCCTGCACTACATCCACATCGAGCAGCTGGACAAGGTGAGCATGGGGGGCACCTTGATTTGGGTGGGGGGCTCTGCTCGGGCCCCCCCACACCCTGCACTGCCCTTTTGTCCCCTGCCCCCCCATTCTGTCCCCTTCTTCTTCCCAATTTTGTCCCTCCACACCCCGATTTTGTCCCCTGCCCCCCAATTTTGTCCCCTGCTTCCCCATTTTGTCCCCTGCCCCTCCATTTTGTCCTCTGCCCCCCCATTTTGTTTCTCTGCACCCAATTTTGTCCCTCCACACCCCAGTTTTGTCCCCTGCCCCTCAGTTTCGTTCTCTGAACCCCATTTTGTCCCTTGCACCCCAGTTTTGTCCCTCTGTACCCAGTCTTGTCTGTCCACACCCCAGTTTTGTCCCCTGCCCCCCAGCTTTGTCTCCTGCACCCCAATTTTGTCCCCTGCACCCCAATTTTCCTTCTGCCCCTCCCAGAAAAATTTCTCTTTCCCCCAGATCTCAGAGAGCCCCTCGGAGATCATGGAGTCCCTGACCAAGATGTACAGCATCCCCAAGGACAAGCAGGTGTGTGGGGTGACATCGAGGGGACCCCCATGGATTGGGGGGTGACCCCCAGACCGTCCCTGACCCCCCCAAATCCTCTGTGTCCCCCCCTCCAGATGCTGCTGTTCACCCACATCCGCCTGGCCCACGGCTTCTCCAACCACAAGAAGCGGCTGCAGGCGGTGCAGGCGCGGCTCCACGCCATCTCCATCCTGGGTGGGCTCTCGTTAGGGCTTGTTTTAATTGGGGGGTGGGTTTGGGGGGTGCTCCTGGGGCAGTTGGGGTGACCCCCCCCCCCCCCTTTTTGCAGTGTACTCCAATGCACTGCAGGAATCAGCCAACAGCATCCTGTACAACGGGCTGATCGAGGAGCTGGTGGACGTGCTGCAGATCACTGACAAGCAGCTGATGGTGAGAGCCACCAGGGCTGAGCCCTGTCCCTTTTGTGTCCCCTCCTGTGTCCCTTTTGTGTCCCCTCGTGTGTCCCTTCACCCGTCCCCTCACCTGTTCCCTTGTGTGTCCCCTCTCCTGTCCCTTTGCCTGTTCCCTCATTGATGTTGTGCTGCGCACGCTGCTCATTAAGGGTGTGTGACTCACCTGTCCTGCAGCTGTCACCTTATTTGTCCTGCAGCTGTCACCTCACCTGTCCTGCAGCTGTCACCTTACCTGTCCTGCAGCTGTCACCTCACCTGTCCTGCATGTGTCACCTCACCTGTCCTGCAGCTGTCACCTCACCTGTTCTGCATGTGTCACCTTGTTTGTCCTGCAGCTGTCACCTCACCTGTCCTGCAGCTGTCACCTTATTTGTCCTGCAGCTGTCACCTTACCTGTCCTGCAGCTGTCACCTTATTTGTCCTGCAGCTGTCACCTCACCTGTCCTGGTCTTACACCTGCACTGCTCCTGTCATTTCATGTGTCTTGTATCTGTCCCTTCACTTGTGCCTTCACCTGTCACATCATCTGTCCCCTTGTGTGTCCCCTCACTGATGTCGTGGTGCTCATCAAGGACACAAGTGTCCCTTACCTGTCCCTTCACCTGTCCCCTCACCTGTTCCCATGTGTGTCCCTTCACCTGTCCCTTTGTGTGTTCCCTCATTGATGTTGTGCTGCGCACGCTGCTCATTAAGGGTGTGAGTGTGACTCACCTGTCCTGCAGCTGTCACCTCACCTGTCCTGCAGCTGTCACCTCACCTGTCCTGCAGCTACCACCTTATTTGTCCTGCAGCTGTCACCTCACCTGTCCTGGTCTTACACCTGCACTGCTCCTGTCATTTCATGCATCTTCTATCTGTCCCTTCACTTGTGCCTTCACCTGTCACATCATCTGTCCCCTCACCGATGTCGTGGTGCTCATCAGGGACACGAGTGTCCCTTACCTGTGCCTTCAGTTGTCACATCACCTGTCCCTTTGCGTATTGCCTTGCTGATGTCACACTGTTCATTAAGGACATGAATGTCCCTCGCCTGTCCCTCGCCTGTCCCTGGCGTGTCCCTCACCTGTCCCTCGCCTGTCCCTGGCGTGTCCCTCACCTGTCCCTCATGTGTCCCTCACGTGTCCCTGCCAGGACATCAAGGCTGCCTCCCTGCGGACGCTGACGTCCATCGTGCACCTGGAGCGGACGCCGAAGCTCAGCAGCATCATCGACTGCACCGGCACCGCCTCCTACCACGGCTTCCTGCCCGTGCTGGTGCGCAACTGCATCCAGGCCATGATTGGTGCGTGCCGGGGGCCGGGGGGGTCACCTGGGGGGCTGTGACCCGCCCTAACCACACCTGTGCACCCCCAGACCCTTCCATGGAGCCCTACCCCCACCAGTTTGCCACGGCGCTCTTCTCCTTCCTCTACCACCTGGCCAGCTACGACGCGGGCGGCGAGGCGCTGGTGTCGTGCGGCATGATGGAGGCGCTGCTCAAGGTCAGCTGTTCTCACCTGGGGGTGGCTCTCGGGTGCCCTTGGGGACTGTCTCACCTGCTGTCTGTCCCCTCGCCAGGTGATCAAGTTCCTGGGGGATGAGCAGGACCAGATCACGTTCGTCACGCGGGCGGTGCGGGTGGTGGATCTCATCACCAACCTGGACATGGCCGCCTTCCAGTCGCACAGCGGGCTGTCCATCTTCATCTACCGCCTCGAGGTGCTGCCCCCCTGCCCCTGCCACGCTTTTGGGGTGCTCCAGGGGTGTTTTGGGGTCCCCTGGGGTGGTTTGGGGTGCTGAGGTTCTGTCCCCCCCCAGCACGAGGTGGACCTGTGCCGCCGTGAGTGTCCCTTCGTCATCAAGCCCAAAGTGCAGCGCCCACCTGCTGCCACCCTGCCCGAGGGCGAGGACATGGAGACGGACATGGAGGGTGAGCAGAGGCTGTGTCCCCGCCGTGGTGTCACCTGTTCCCCCTGTGGTGTCACCTGTTCCCCCCCGTGGTGTCACCTGTTCCCCCTGCAATGTCACCGTCCCCCTGCAGTGACCGACGTGGCCATGGAGAGCAGCCCTGGCCCCTCGGCCGAAGCCCGGCAGGACCCAGTGCCACCAACCCCACCAGCTGTGCCCAGCACCAGCGCTGCCACCCCCTCCCCACGCGGTGGTAGGTGCCCCCTGGGGCTGGGGACAGTGGGGACATCACTGGACCCCAATTCCTTCCCTGTACGGATACCCCAATTCTTTATATGGGTATCCTAATTATTACTACATGGACACCCCAATTCCTTTCCTATATAGACTCCCTAATTCTTCCTATATGGACACCCCAATTCTTTCTTTATATGGACTCCCTAATTCCTCCTCTACATGGACACCCCAATTCCTTCCCTAAATGGACACCCCAGTTCCTTCTCTAAATGGACACCCCAGTTCCCCTTATATGGATACCCCAGTTCCCCTTATATGGATACCCCAATTCCCCCCCATATAAAGACCCCAAATCCTTCCCTATATGGACACCCCAGTTCCTCCTCTACATGGACACCCCAGTTCCTTCTCTATATGGACACCCCAGTTCCCCTTATATGGACACCCCAATTCCTTCTTTACATGGACACCCCAATTCCCCCCTATATAAAGACCCCAATTCCTTCCCTATATGGACACCCCAATTCCCCCCCTACGAAGACCCCAAATCTTTTTCCTTCTCTACTTTCCTCCCTGGGGACACCCCCATTTCCTCCCGTGCCCCCCAACGCTCTCGCCGTGTCTCCCCAGGAGTGCAGTGCATCCCCCAGCGCGCCGCTTTGCTCAAATCCATGCTGAACTTCCTCAAAAAAGCCATCCAAGACCCCGCCTTCTCCGACGGCATCCGGCACGGTGCGTGGTCCCCCATGTCCCCAAACCCCCCTGCCCTCTCCTCCTGCTGGGTGGCAGGGGTGGTGGCAGCGGTGGCACTGACCCCGCGGTGTCCCCGCAGTGATGGACGGCTCGCTGCCCACCTCGCTGAAGCACATCATCAGCAACGCCGAGTACTACGGCCCCTCGCTGTTCCTGCTGGGTGAGCCACGCCCCGGCCCCACCCGGGCAGCGCGGGGCGGGCACGGAGCGGGGACCCCGCCAGGTGCCCTACCTGCCCTCAGTGCCCCCCTCTCTCCTCCGCCGCAGCGACCGAGGTGGTGACGGTCTTCGTGTTCCAGGAGCCCTCGCTGCTGTCCTCGCTGCAGGACAACGGCCTCACCGACGTCATGCTGCACGCTCTGCTCATCAAGGACGTGAGTGGGGCTTGCCTGGCACCTGTGCTGCACCTGGCACCCGTCCTACACCTGTCACCTGTGCTGCACCTGACACCTGTCCTACACCTGTCACCTGTCCTACACCTGGCACCTGTGCTGCACCTGGCACCTGTCCCCTTGTGTGTCCCTTCATCTATCCCCTCACATGTTACCCTGTTGTGTGTTCTCTCACTGATGTCACTGCTCATTGAGGCCATGAGTGCTACACCTGTCACCTGTCCTACACCTGTCATCTGTCCTACACCTGTCACCTGTCCCCTTGTGTGTCCCTTCATCTGCCCCCTCATGTGTTGTCCTGTTGTGTGTTCTCTCACTGATGTCACACTGTACACACTGCTCGTCGAGGCCATGAGTGTGGCTTACCTGTCCTACACCTGTCACCTTTCCCCCTGTGTACCCCTTCATCTGCCCCCTCACATGTCCTGTTGTGTGTTCTCTCACTGATGTCACTGCTCATTGAGGCCATGAGTGCTACACCTGTCACCTGTCCTACACCTGTCCTGCACCTGTCACCTGTCCCCTTGTGTACCCCTTCATCTGCCCCCTCACGTGTCCTGTTGTGTGTTCTCTCACTGATGTCATTGCTCATTGAGGCCATGAGTGTGGCTTACCTGTCCTACACCTGTCACCTGTCCTACACCTATCACCTTTCATGTCCTGCACTTGTCCCCTTACCTGTCCCCTTGTGTATCCCCTCAGTGAAGTCGTGGTACTCATGGAGGCCATGAGTGCAGTCCCTCACCTGTCCAGCACCTGTTCTCACCTCTGTCACCTCCTCTGTCCTCTTGCTGTCCCACACCTGTCCCATGTCTTGGACCCTCCCACACCTGCCCTGCACCTGTTGTTCGTTTGTTTCATTTCCTGTTCATGCACCTGTTCCATCTCCTCTCCCTGTCCTTGTGTTTCCCAGCACCTGTTCTCTCACATGTCCCCTCACCTGTCTTTGCATCTGTTCCATTTCCTGCCCTGCACCTGTCCCATGTCCCTGTGCCTGTTCCTGTCCCCTGCTGCTGTTCCCCACCTGTTCTATTTCCCATCCCTTGCACCTGTCCCCTCACCTGTGCCCCACACCTGTCCCATTACCTGCCTTGCACCTGTTCCACATCTGCCCTTCACTCGTCCCCACACCTGCTTTGCACCTCTCCCATTTTCTCTCCTACACCTGCTCCAGCTCTGCCTCTCACCTGTCCCCACACCTGTCCTGTGCCTGCCACCACACCTGCCCCAGCCCCAGCCCAGACCTGCCTCCCTTCCTGCTGCTCACCTGCCCATGCTGGTGACACACCTGCCCAGTGTCTGTGCCAGCTTTGCCCCTCACCTGCCCAGTGCCTGCCCCACCACCTGTCCCTCCCTTTCCCCAGCCCTGCCCTGTGTCTGCCCCACACCAGGTGTGCCCCCAACCCCTGACCTGCCCCAGGTGTGCCCCCAGCCCCTGACCTGCCCCAGGTGTGCCCCCTGTGCCTCACCCTGCCCCGTGTGTGCCCCACACCTGCCCCAGGTGTGTCCCCAACCCCTGCCCTGCCCCAGGTGTGTCCCCAGCCCCACACCTGCCCCAGGTGTGTCCCCAGCCCCTGCCCTGCCCCAGGTGTGTCCTGTGTCCCTCACCTGCCCTCACCTGTGCAGGTGCCGGCGACGCGGGAGGTTCTGGGCTCTCTGCCCAACGTGTTCAGCGCTCTGTGCCTGAACGCGCGGGGGCTGCAGAGCTTCGTGCAGTGCCAGCCCTTCGAGCGCCTCTTCAAGGTGCTGCTGTCCCCCGACTACCTGCCCGCCATGCGGCGCCGCCGCAGCTCCGACCCCCTGGGTGAGCGGGGGACACTGGGGACATTGGGGGGACTGGGGATACTGGGGGGACTGGGGATACTGGGGGGACTGGGGGATACTGGGGGGACTGGGGATACTGGGGGGACTGGGGATACTGGGGACACACAAGGTGCTGCTGTCCCCTGACTACCTGCCCGCCATGCGGCGCCACCACCACAGCTCCAACCCCCTGGGTGAGGAGAGGGGACTGGGGACACTGGGGGATACTGGGGGGACTGGGGGATACTGGGGACATTGAGGGATACTGGGGACATTGGGGTACTGAGGGATATTGAGGACATTGGGGGTACCAGAGATACTGGGGGTACTGAGGGATACTGGAGACACTGAGGGTACTGAGGGATACTGGAGACACTGAGGGTACTGAGGGATACTGGGGACATTGGGGGTACCAGGGATACTGGGGACATTGGGGACACTGGGGACATTGGGGGAAGTGGGGATACTGGGGACATTGGGGGTACTGAGGGATACTGAGGGATACTGGGGGATACTGGGGGTACTGAGGGATACTGGGGACATTGGGGATACTGGAGACACTGGGGGAAACTGGGGATACTGGGGACACTGGGGCTACTGAGGGATACTGGGGACATTGAGGGTATTGAGGGATACTGGGGACACTGGGGGTATTGAGGGATACTGGGGACACCAGGGACGTTGAGGACCCTTCCAGCATTTTAGCAAAGCATCATCCTAACATTTAAATAATTTCCTTATTTTTTGGAGACACTCGTGTTTATTTCAGGCATTACTCCCTACTTATTTAACTCCCAAAGCCATTTCTGTCCCCCCAAAACCTGCTGTGCCCCCCCAGAATCACCTCTGTCCCCCTAAACGCTCTGTGTCCCCCCACCAGGTGACACAGCCTCCAACCTGGGCAGCGCCGTGGACGAGCTGATGCGCCACCAGCCCACGCTCAAGACCGATGCCACCACTGCCATCATCAAGGTGACAACTTGAGAGGGGACCCTCGTGGGGGGTTCAGGGCCCCCCCAAACTCTGCCCAAACTCCCCCTAAATGCCAACCCTTCGCCAGCTGCTGGAGGAGATCTGCAGCCTGGGCCGGGACCCCAAGTACATCTGCCAGAAGCCGTCGATGCAGAAGGCGGACGGGACGGCGGCCGCGCCGCCCCCGCGCTCGCCCCACGCCGCCGAGGAGGCCTCGAGCGAGGATGAGGAGGAGGAGGAAGTGCAGGCCATGCAGAGCTTCGGGGCTGCCCAGCAGAGCGAGGCGGAGCCCAGCCAGACGTGAGCAGACAGGGCAGCCTGGGGTGGCCCCGGGGCACTGTGGTGGCCCCAGGGATCTGCGCTCAGTCCTGGATTAGTGATGGTCTGGGGTGGGGAGGATCCTTTGGGAGCTGGGGAAGGATGTGGAGGGTCCTGAGGGAGCTGGGGAAGGGTCTGGGGGAGCTGGGGAAGGTTTTGGAGGGTCCTGAGGGAGCTGAGGAAGGGTCTGGGGGATTCTGGGGGAGCTGGGGAAGGGTCTGGGAGATTCTGGGGGTCCTGAGGGAGCTGGGGAAGGGTCTGGGGGAGCTGGGGAAGGATGTGGAGGGTCCTGAAGGAGCTGGGGAAGGGTCTGGGGGATCCTGGGGGTCCTGAGGGAGCTGGGGAAGGGTCTGGGCGATTCTGGGGGAGCTGGGGAAGGATGTAGAGGGTCCTGAGGGAGCTGGGGAAGGGCCTGGGGGATTCTGGAGGAGCTGGGGAAGGGTCTGGGGGATTCTGGGGGAGCCGGGGAAGGGGTTCAGCCTAGAGAAAAGGGATTGGGGGAAAAATTCAGGCTGGAAATTGGCAACAACTCCCCAGAAAGAGTCTGGCAGGGAGGTGTTAAAGCCAAGCTGGGGTGTGACACCTGGTGATAAGGTGGTGACAAGGTCATGGAGTGGTCTCAGAGTCTCTCCCAGCCTCACTGGCTCTGGTTTTGTGTCCTGGGGGAGGTTTTGTGTCACACCTCCCTGACCGCTCCCTCTGCGCTTGCAGCGTGGTGGGCACGGAGGAGCGCATCCCCATCCCGCTCATGGACTACATCCTCAACGTGGTGAGGCCCAGCACCGTCCCTGGGGGTCCCCACTGGTCCTGAGCCCTCCTGAGGGGCTTCAGAGCCCCCCTGTGACCCCCTTTTTGTCCCAGATGAAGTTTGTGGAGTCCATCCTGAGCAACAACACCACGGACGATCACTGCCAGGAGTTTGTGGCCCAGCGGGGGCTGCGGCCGCTCGTCACCATCCTGGGGCTGCCCAACCTGCCCGTGGACTTCCCCACCTCTGCAGCCTGCCAGGCCGTGGCTGGGGTCTGCAAATCCATCCTGGTACGCCTGGGGGGCTGGGAATCCATCCTGGGGGCTGGAAATCCATCCTGAGGGGCTCAAATCCATCCTGAGGGGCTCAGATCCATCCTGGGAGGATGCAAATCCATCCTGAAGGGCTAAATCCATCCTGGGGGGCTTCAAATCCATCCTGGGGGGCTTCAAATCCATCCTGGGGGGCTGCAAATCCATCCTGGGAGCTGCAAATCCATCCTGGGAGGATGCAAATCCATCCTGGGGGGCTGCAAATCCATCCTGGGGGATGCAAACCCATCCTGGTATGGGCTGGGGGGCTGCAAATCCATCCTGGGGGGCTGTGAATCCATCCTGGGGGACTCAAATCCATCCTGGGGCTGCAAATCCATCCTGGGGGCTGGAAATCCATCCTGGGGGGCTCAAATCCATCCTGGGGGTCTGCAAATCCATCCTGGTATGGGCTGGGGGGCTGTGAATCCATCCTGGGGGCTGGAAATCCATCCTGGGGGGCTGCAAATCCATCCTGGTATGGGCTGGGGTCTGCGAATCCATCCTGGTACGCCTGGGGGGCTGCAGATCCATCCTGGGGGGCTGTGAATCCATCCTGGGGGACTCAAATCCATCCTGGGGCTGCAAATCCATCCTGGGGGGCTGCAAATCCATCCTGGGGGCTGCAAATCCATCCTGGGGGCTGCAAATCCATCCTGGAATGGACCCTGATGACACTCTCTGTCCCCTCCGTGTCCTCAGTCACTGTCCCCTGAGCCCAAGGTGCTGCAGGAGGGTTCAGTGGCCCTCGGGAGGGTTCAGTGTCCCCAATGTCCCCTGTCTCTGTCCCCAGACCCTGTCCCACGAGCCCAGGGTGCTCCAGGAGGGTTCAGTGAGCCCCAGGAAGGTTCAGTGACCCCCGGGAGGGTTCAGTGTCCCCATTGTCCCCTGTCTCTGTCCCCAGTCACTGTCCCACGAGCCCAGGGTGCTGCAGGAGGGTTCAGTGACCCTCGGGAGGGTTCAGTGACCCCCGGGAGGGTTCAGTGTCCCCAATGTCCCCTGTCTGTGTCCCCAGACTGTGTCCCACGAGCCCAAGGTGCTGCAGGAAGGTTCAGTGACCCTCGGGAGGGTTCAGTGACCCCCAGGAAGGTTCAGTGTCCCCAATATCCCCTCTCTGTCCCCAGACCCTGTCCCACGAGCCCAGGGTGCTGCAGGAGGGTTCAGTGACCCCTCAGTGTCCCCAGAGTCCCCTCTCTCTGTCCCCAGACTCTGTCCCACAAACCCAAGGCGTTCCAGAAGGGTTCAGTGACCCCTGGGAGGATTCAGTGACCCCAATGTCCCCTGTGTCTGTCCCCAGACCCTGTCCCACGAGCCCAAGGTGCTCCAGGAGGGTTCAGTGACCCCCAGGAAGGTTCAGTGACCCCCAGGAAGGTTCAGTGACCCTCGGGAGGGTTCAGTGTCCCCATTGTCCCCTGTCTCTGTCCCCAGACCCTGTCCCACGAGCCCAAGGTGTTCCAGGAAGGTTCAGTGACCCCTCAGTGTCCCCAATGTCCCCTCTCTGTGTCCCCAGACCCTGTCCCACGAGCCCAAGGTGCTCCAGGAGGGTTCAGTGAGCCCCAGGAAGGTTCAGTGACCCCCGGAAGGGTTCAGTGTCCCCAGTGTCCCCTCTCTGTGTCCCCAGACTCTGTCCCACAAACCCAAGGTGTTCCAGGAAGGTTCAGTGACCCCTCAGTGTCCCCAATGTCCCCTCTCTGTCCCCCAGACCCTGTCCCACAAACCCAGGGTGCTCCAGGAGGGTTTGGTTACCCCCGGGAGGGTTCAGTGACCCCCGGGAGGGTTCAGTGACCCCAATGTCCCCTGTCTGTGTCCCCAGACCCTGTCCCACGAGCCCAAGGTGCTCCAGGAGGGTTCAGTGACCCCCAGGAAGGTTCAGTGACCCTCGGGAAGGTTCAGTGACCCCCGGGAGGGTTCGGTGATCCCCAGGAGGGTTCAGTGTCCCCAATGTCCCCTGTCTCTGTCCCCAGACCCTGTCCCACAAACCCAAGGTGCTCCAGGAGGGTTCAGTGACCCTCGAGAGGGTTCAGTGACCCTCGGGAGGGTTCAATGTCCCCATTGTCCCCTGTGTCTGTCCCCAGACCCTGTCCCACGAGCCCAAGGTGCTGCAGGAGGGTTCAGTGACCCTCGGGAGGGTTCAGTGACCCCCGGGAGGGTTCAGTGACCCTCGGGAGGGTTCAGTGACCCCCGGGAGGGTTCAGTGACCCCCAGGAAGGTTCAGTGTCCCCATTGTCCCCTCTCTGTCCCCAGACCCTGTCCCACGAGCCCAAGGTGCTGCAGGAAGGGCTGGTGCAGCTCGAGGCCGTGCTCTCCGCCCTGGAGCCGCTGCACCGGCCCATCGAGGCCCCGGGGGGGTCGGTGCTGCTGCGGGAGCTGGCGGGGGCCGGGGCCGTGCCCGATGCCACCCTGTCAGCCCAGGCCACGCCCCTGCTGCACGCCCTGACTGCGGCCCACGCCTTCATCATGATGTTTGTGCACACCTGCAGGGTGGGCCAGGTAACGGGGCTGGGGTTGGGGGGGGGTTGGAGTGGGGTTTGGGGGGGTTTCAGTGGGGTTTGGGGGGGTTGGAGTGGGGTTTGGGGGGGTTGGAGTGGGGTTTGGGGGGGTTTGGGGGGGTTTGGGGGGTTTGAATGGGGTTTGAGGGGGTTGGAGTGGGGTTTGGGGGGGTTGGAGTTGGGTTTGGGTGGGGTTTGGGGGTGTTTGAGTGGGGTTTGGGGGGGTTGGAGTGGGGTTTGGGGGGGTTTGAGTGGGGTTGGGGGGAGTTTGAATGGAGTCTGGGAGGGTTTAAATGGGGTTTGGGGGGGTTGGAGTGGGGTTTGGGGGGGTTTCAGTGGGGTTTGGGGGGGTTGGAGTGGGGTTTGGATGGGACTTGGAGGGTTTGAATGGGGTTTGGGGGGGTTGGAGTGGGGTTTGGGGGTGTTTCAGTGGGGTTTGGGGGGGTTGGAGTGGGGTTTGAGGGGATTGGAGTAGGGTTTGGGGGGGTTTGAATGGGGTTTAGGGGGGTTTGAATGGGGTTTGGATGGGACTTGGAGGGTTTGAATGGGGTTTGGGGGGGTTTGAGGGGCTTGGAATCGGGTTTGGATGGGACTTGAAGGGTTTGAATGGGGTTTGGGGGGTTCGAGTGGGGTTTGAATGGGGTTTGGGGAGGTTGAATGGGGTTTGAATGGGGTTTGAGTGGGGTTTGGAGAGGAGCTTTGGGGTCTCAGGGCATTTTGGGGTCCCACTGTCCCCCCCCAGAGCGAGATCAGGGCCATCTCCGTGAACCAGTGGGGGTCCCAGCTGGGGCTGAGCGTGCTGGGCAAGCTGAGCCAGCTCTACTGCTCCCTGGTGTGGGAGAGCACCGTGCTGCTGTCCCTCTGCACCCCCAACAGGTACTGGGGACACTGGCAGGGACTGCGAGGGACTGGGGGGCACTGGGGGGACACTGGGGAGGGGTTGGGGGACACTGGGAGGGACTGGGGAGGGGTTGGGGGGCACTGGGGGGACACTGGAGAGGGGTTGGGGGGCACTGGGAGGGACTGCGAGGGGTTGGGGGGTTGGGGACACTGGGAGGGACTGGGAGGGTTTGAGGGGCACTGGGAGGGCACTGCTGGAGGTTTTGGGGACACTGGGAGGGTACTGGAGGCACTGGTGAGGGTTTGGCTGGCACTGGGGGGCACTGGGAGGGTACTGGGGACACTGGTGAGGGTTTGGGTGGCACTGGGGGGCACTGGGGGGCACTGGTGAGGGTTTGGGTGGCACTGGGTGGGCACTGGTGAGGGTTTGGGTGGCACTGGGTGGCACTGGGGGGCACTGGGAGGGTACTGGGGACACTGGTGAGGGGTTGGGTGGCACTGGAGGAACTGGTGAGGGGTTGGGTGGCACTGGGGGGCACTGGTGAGGGTTTGGGGGGCACTGGGTGGGCACTGGTGGAGGTTTTGGGGACACTGGGTGGGCACTGGGCTGAGCCAACTGTGCTGCTCCCAGAGTCTGTACCCCCTTACCAGGTTACTGGGGGGCACTGGGGGGCACTGGGGGACACTGGTGAGGCTTTGGGGGGCACTGTGAGGGCACTGTGAGGGTACTGGGGACACTGGTGAGGGTTTGGGTGGCACTGGTGAGGCTTTGGGGGGCACTGTGAGGGCACTGTGAGGGTACTGGGGACACTGGTGAGGGTTTGGGTGGCACTGGGTGGCACTGGGGGGCACTGGGAGGCACTAGTGAGGGTTTGGGTGGCACTGGGGGGCATTGGGAGGGTACTGGGGACACTGGTGAGGGTTTGGGTGGCACTGGGGGGCACTGGTGAGGGTTTGGGGGGCACTGGAGGAACTGGTGAGGGTTTGGGGGGCACTGTGAGGGCACTGGTGGAGGTTTTGGGGACACTGGGGGGACACTGGGCTGAGCCAGCTGTGCTGCTCCCAGTGTCTGTATCCCCTTGCCAGGTTACTGGGGGGCACTGGGGGGGCACTGGAGGAACTGGTGAGGCTTTGGGTGGCACTGGGAGGGTACTGGGGGCACTGGTGAGGGTTTGGGTGGCACTGGTGAGGGTTTAGGTGGCACTGGGTGGCACTGGTGAGGGTTTGGTGGCACTGTGAGGGCACTGGTGGAGGTTTTGGGGACACTGGCCTGATCCAGCTCTGCTGCTCCCAGTGTCTGTACCCCCCCCCCCTTTCCAGGTTACTGGGGGGCACTGGGGGGGCACTGGAGGAACTGGTGAGGGTTTGGGTGGCACTGGGGGCACTGGGAGGGTACTGGGTGGGCACTGGTGAGGGTTTGGAGGACACTGGGGGGCACTGGGAGGGTACTGGAGGCACTGCTGGAGGTTTTGGGGACACTGGCCTGATCCAGCTGTGCTGCTCCCAGTGTCCGTACCCCCTCACCAGCTTACTGGGAGGGTACTGGTGAGGGTTTGGGTGGCACTGGGGGGCACTGGTGAGGCTTTGGGTGGCACTGGTGAGGCTTTGGGTGGCACTGGGTGGTGCTGCTGGAGGTTCTGGGGACACTGGCCTGATCCAGCTGTGCTGCTCCCAGTGTCCGTACCCCCCCCCCCCTTTCCAGGTTACTGGGGGGCACTGGGTGGCACTGGTGAGGGTTAGGGTGGCACTGGGTGGCACTGGTGAGGGTTTGGGTGGCACTGGTGAGGCTTTGGGTGGCACTGGGTGGCACTGGTGAGGGTTTGGGTGGCACTGGTGAGGCTTTGGGTGGCACTGTGAGGGCCCTGCTGGAGGTTTTGGGGACACTGGCCTGATCCAGCTGTGCTGCTCCCAGTGTTTGTACCCCCCCCCCCCTTTCCAGGTTACTGGGGGGCACTGGGGGGCCCTGGGGGGGCTCTGTGGTGCCCAGGAGGTGCCCCCAGCCCCGTGACCCCCCCGTGCCCCCCCAGCCTCCCCCCAGGCTGTGAGTTTGGCCAGGCTGACATGCAGAAACTGGTGCCCAAGGAGGAGAAAACGGCCCCCAGCCCCCCCCAGGGCGGCCGCAGGCCAGGTGGGGCTGGGGAAGGGCTTGGGGGGCACTTGGGGGGAGATTGATGGGGGTTTGGGGGGTTTGGGGGGATTTGGGGGTATGTGGGGGGATTTCTGGGGGTTTGGGGGGATTTTGGGAGGGTTTGGGGGGGATTTCTGGAGGTTTTGGGGGGATTTTTGGGGGTTTTTGGGAGGGTTTGGGGAGAGTTTTGGAGGGTTTGGGGGAGATTTTGGGAGGGTTTGGGGGGATTTCTGGGGGTCTGGGGGGATTTTGGGGGGTTTCAGGAGGGTTTGGGGGGATTTCTGGAGGGTTTTGGGAGGGTTTGGGGGGATTTTGGGGGGGGTTTTTGGGAGGGTTTGGGGGGATTTCAGGAGGTTTTGGGGGGATTTTTGGGGTTTTTTGGGAGGGTTTGGGGGGAGTTTTGGAGGGTTTGGGGGGGATTTTTGGGGGTTTTTGGGAGGGTTTGGGAGGATTTCTCAGGGTTTTGGGAGGGTTTGGGGAGGGTTTGGGGGGATTTCTGGAGGGTTTTCGGGAGGGTTTGGGGGGGATTCTGGGGGTTTTTGGGAGGGTTTGGGGGGATTTTGGGAGGGTTTGGGGGGTTTTGGGAGGGTTTGGGGAGGGCTTTGGGAGGATTTGGGCGATTTCAGGAGGGTTTGGGGGGATTTCTGGAGGTTTTGGGAGGGTTTGGGGGGATTTGGGAGGGTTTTGGGAGGGATTTTGGGAGGGTTTGGGGGGATTTCTGAGGGGTTTTTGGGAGGGTTTGGGGGGATTTTGGGAGGTTTTTGGAGGGGTCTCTGTGGGAAAAGTGAATTTTGGGGGGATCTCTCTAGGAAATGTCAGTTTTGGGAGGGGGTCTCTGTAGGATTTCCCAGGTTTTGGGGGTCTCTGTGGGAAGGGTCAGTTTTTGGGGGTCTCTGTAGGAATTCCCAGTTTTTGGGGGTCTTTGTGGGCAGGGTCACTTTTGGGGGGTCTCTGTGGGCAGGGTCACTTTTGGGGGGTCTCTGTGGGCAGGGTCACTTTTGGGAGGGGGTCTCTCTAGGATTTCCAGTTTTTGGGGGTTTCTGTGGGCAGGGTCAGTTTTGGGAGGGGGTCTCTGTAGGAATTTCCCGTTTTTGGGGGTCTCTGTGGGAAGGGTCACTTTTGGGGGGTCTCTGTGGGCAGGGTCACTTTTGGGGGGTCTCCATGGGTCTCTCACCCCATTCCCCCCACAGAGGGCGAGGTGGAGGCCCCGGCTCCTGCAGGGGGGGTGGGCAGTGACCCCCCCCCAGCCCAGGGGCTGCTGGAGGGGATGGGGCTGGAGGGGGAGCCCCTGGCCCCCATGGAGACGGACGAGCCCAGCGCCAGCGACCCCAAAGCCAAGGCCAAGATCACCCCGGCCATGGCCGCCCGCATCAAACAGATCAAACCCCTGCTCTCCGGTGAGGGGGGACCCGAAAATGGGGCTGGGGGCTCCAGAAACGGCTTGGGGGACCCCAAAAATGGCCTGAGGGTCCTGAAAATTGGGGTAGGGGGCTTCAAAAATGGCCTGAGGGTCCTGAAAATTGGGGTAGGGGGCTTCAAAAATGGCCTGAGGGTCCTGAAAATTGGGGTAGGGGGCTTCAAAAATGGCCTGAGGGTCCTGAAAATTGGGGTAGGGGGCTTCAAAAATGGCCTGAGGGTCCTGAAAATTGGGGTAGGGGGCTTCAAAAATGGCCTGGGGGATGCAGAAATGGAGTTGGGGGCTCCAGAAATGGGGTTGGGGGGTTCTAAAAACTGCCTGAGGGACCCCAAAATGGCCTGAGGGACCCCAAAACCAAGCTAAGGGACCCCAGATTATGTTAGGGAGTTCTAAAAATGGGTCTGGGGGCTCCAGAAACGGCTTGGGGGACCCCAAAAATGGCCTGAGGGTCCTGAAAATTGGGGTAGGGGGCTTCAAAAATGGCCTGAGGGTCCTGAAAATTGGGGTAGGAGGCTTCAAAAATGGCCTGGGGGATCCAGAAATGGAGTTGGGGGCTTCAGAAATGAGATTGGGGGGGTTCTAAAAACTGCGTGAGGGACCCCAAAATGGCCTGAGGGACCCCAAAACTGTGTTAGGGGGTTCTAAAAATGAGTCTGGGGGCTCCAGAAACGGCTTGGGGGACCCCAAAAATGGCCTGAGGGTCCTGAAAATTGGGGTAGGGGGCTTCAAAAATGGCCTGAGGGTCCTGAAAATTGGGGTAGGGGGCTCCAAAAATGGGGTTGGGGGTTCTAAAAACTGCCTGAGGGACCCCCAAAATGGCCTGAGGGACCCCAAAATGGCCTGAGGGACCCCAAAACTGTGTTAGGGGCCTCTAGAACAGCCTGGGGGATGCCAGGCGTCTCAGCCCTGTCCCCTCTCAGGGGTCTCACTGTCCCCATGTCCCCACAGCCTCATTGTGGCTGGGCTGGGCTCTGGCCGAGTTTGTCCCCTGTGTCCCTCTGTCCCCTGTGTCCCCCGTGTCCCTGTGTCCCCCGTGTCCCTCTGTCCCCCCCCAAGGGTCTCATTGTCCCCATGTCCCCACAGCCTCATCGTGGCTGGGCCAGGCGCTGGCCAAGTTTGTCCCCCCTGTCCCTCTGTCCCCTGTGTCCCCTGTGTCCCCCACATCCCCCGTGTCCCTCTGTCCCCCCCCAAGGGTCTCAACTGTCCCCATGTCCCCACAGCCTCATCACGGTTGGGCTGGGCTCTGACCGAGTTTGTCCCCTGTGTCCCTCTGTCCCCTGTGTCCCCAGTGTCCCCCACATCCCCTGTGTCCCTCTGTCCCCTGTGTCCCCCACATCCCCTGTGTCCCTCTGTCCCCACTCGGGGTCTCACTGTCCCCATGTCCCCACAGCCTCGTCGCGGCTGGGCCGGGCTCTGGCCGAGCTCTTTGGGCTGCTGGTCAAGCTGTGCGTGGGCTCCCCGGTGCGGCAGCGCCGCAGCCACCACGCGGCCGCCGCCGCCCCCGCGCCCACCGCGGCCGCCCGCGCCACGGCCTCGGCGCTGACCCGGCTGCTGACCAAGGGGCTGAGCTGGCAACCGCCCCCCTACACCCCCACGCCACGGTTCCGGTCAGTGACCACGGAGACAGGGATGGGATGGGATGGGAACAGGAAACTGGGATGGGATGGAATGGGATGGGATGGGATGGGAACTGGGATGGGCACAGCCTTGGCACTGACCTGGCTGCTGACCAAGGGGCTGAACTGGCAACCGCCCCCCTACACCCCCACGCCACGGTTCCGGTCAGTGACCATGGGGACAGCGGGGAAAATGGGGACAGTGGGATTGGGGATGGGAACTGGAACTGGGATGGGAACAGGAACTGGGATGGGAACTGGGATGGGCACAGCCTTGGCACTGACCTGGCTGCTGACCAAGGGGCTGAACTGGCAACCGCCCCCCTACACCCCCACGCCACGGTTCCGGTCAGTGACCATGGGGACAGTGGGGAAAATGGGATTGGGATGGGATGGGATGGGATGGGATGGGAACAGGAACTGGGATGGGAACTGGGATGAGAACAGGAACTGGGATGTGATAGGATGGGAACAGGAACTGGGATGGGATAGGATGGGAACAGGAACTGGGATGGGAACAGGAACTGGGATGGAAACAGGAACTGGGATGGAAACAGGAACTGGGATGGGATGGGAACAGGAAACTGGGATGGGATGGAATGGGATGGGAACAGGAAACTGGGATGGAATGGGATGGGATGGGATGGGAACAGGAACTGGGATGGGATGGGATGGGAACAGGAACTGGGATGGGAACAGGAACTGGGATGGGAACTGGGATGGGAACAGGAACTGGGATGGGATAGGATGGGAACAGGAGCTGGGATGGGATGGGAACAGGAAACTGGGATGGGATGGAATGGGATGGGAACAGGAACTGGGATGGGAACAGGAACTGGGATGGGATAGGATGGGAACAGGAGCTGGGATGGGATGGGAACAGGAAACTGGGATGGGAACAGGAAACTGGGATGGGATGGGATGGGATGGGATGGGATGGGCATGGCCTCGGCGCTGACCCAAGGGGCTGAGCTGGCAACCACCCCCCTACACCCCCACACCACAGTTCTGGTCAGTGACCACAGGGACAGTGGGGGCAATGGGATGGGAACAGGAATGGGAATGGGCAGGGCTGGGAATAGGGTAGGGCTGAGGCTGGAACAGGAGGATCTGGGAGTGGGAATGGGGCAGGGAGGGTGCGGGAGAGGGGTGAGGTTGGGAATGGGGCAGGCTTGGAAAGGGGAAGGGCTGGGATTACAGGGACAGGGATGGAAGAGACAAGGACAGGGATAGGGACAGGGACAGGGACGGCTCTGCCACCTCCAGGGACGGAGCTTGAGCAGTGCCTGTGCCCAGTGCCCAGTGCCCTGCCCAGCTCTGACCCAGCCCGTGCCCCCAGGCTGACGTTCTTCATCTGCTCCGTGGGGTTCACGTCGCCCATGCTCTTCGACGAGCGCAAGTTCCCCTATCACCTCATGCTGCAGAAATTCCTCTGCTCCGGCGGCCACAACGCCCTCTTCGAGTGAGCTGGACACTGACTGGACACTGGACACTGAGCACACACTGAGCATGGGCCCTGAACACTGCCCAGACACTGACTGGACACTGGACACTGAGCACACACTAAGCATGGGCCCTGAACACTGCCCAGACACTGCCCATGGGCCCCAGACACTGCCCATGGACCCCAGACACTGCCCAGACACTGAGCATGGGCCCTGAACACTGCCCAGACACTGACCGGACACTGGACACTGCCCATGGGCCCCAGACACTGCCCAGACACTGCCCATGGGCCCCAGACACTGACCAGACTGACCAGACACTGACCATGGGCACAGGACATTGATTGTGGATGCTGACCACACACTGCCCATGGGCCCCAGACACTGACCATGGGCCCCAGACCCTGCCCAGACACTGCCCATGGACACAGGACATGGATTATGGATGCTGAGCACACACTGCCCATGGACACAGGACACTGCCCATGGATCCCAGACACTGACCATGGGCCCCAGACACTGCCCAGACACTGACCATGGGCCCCAGACACTGCCCATGGGCCCCAGACACTGCCCAGACACTGCCCATGGGCCCCAGACACTGCCCAGACACTGACCATGGACCCTGAACCCTGCCCATGGACACAGGACATTGATTGTGGATGCTGACCACACACTGAGCATGGACACAGGACATGGATTGTGGATGCTGACCACACACTGACCATGGGCCCCAGACACTGCCCAGACACTGCCCATGGACCCCAGACACTGCCCATGGACACAGGACACTGACCATGGGCCCCAGACACTGACCATGGACACAGGACATGGATTATGGATGCTGAGCACACACTGCCCATGGACACAGGACATTGATTGTGGATCCTGACCAGACACTGACCAATGCCCCTGGACCCTGACCCTGGACACTGACAGTGGACACTGGACAATGGTCATGGACGCTGGACACTGACCACAGACCCAGACTAATTCTCCTGGACACTGACACTGATCCTGGGACCCCCCTGGGACATTGACCCCTATCCTGGACACTGACCCTGGACACTGACCCTGACCCTGGACACTGACCCTGGACACTGACCCTGACCCTGGACACTGACCCTGACCCTGACCCTGGACACTGACCCTGGACACTGACCCTGACCCTGGACACTGACCCCTCCAACTCCCTTCCTGTGGGTGGGGGGAAACTCCCAACACCCCAAATCCCTTTGTCCCCCCCAGACCCTTTAACTGGTCCCTCCCATGACCTTGGGGTCCCTCCCATGACCTCGGGGTCCCTCCCAACACCCCAAATTCCCCCCAGACCCTTTAACGGGTCCCTCCCATGACCTTGGGGTCCCTCCCAACACCCCAAATCCCTTTTTCCCCCCCCAGGACCTTTAACTGGTCACTCCCATGACCTTGGGGTCCCTCCCATGACCTTGGGGGTCCCTCCCATGACCTTGGGGGTCCCTCCCAACACCTCAAATCCCTTTGTCCCCCCGGACCCTTTAATGGGTCCCTCCCATGACCTCAGGGTCCCTCCCAACACCCATATTCCCCCCAGACCCTTTACTGGTCCCTCCCATGACCTTGGGTTCCCTCCCATGTCCTTGGGTTCCCTCCCATGACCTTGGGGGTCCCTCCCATGACCTTGGGGTCCCTCCCATGACCCTGGGGTCCCTCCCATGACCTCGGGGTCCCTCCCATGACCTTGGGGTCCCTCCCATGACCTCGGGGTCCCTCCCAACACCCCAAATCCCTTTTTCCCCCCCAGGACCTTTAACTGGGCGCTGTCCATGGGGGGCAAGGTGCCGGTTGGGGAGGGTCTGGAGCACCCTGACCTGCCAGACGGCACCGGTGAGTTCCTGGACGCGTGGCTGATGCTGGTGGAGAAGATGGTGAACCCCAGCACGGTGCTGGAGTCCCCCCACGCGCTGCCTGCCAAGGCCCCCCCGCATGGACACCCCCCCTTCAGCGCCCTGCGCTTCCTCGTGGTCACCCAGAAGGTGGGCAGGGGGAAAAACGGGGTTTGGGAAGGGGGAAATGGGGTTTGGGGAGGGGAAATGGGGTTTGGGGAGGGGGAAATGGGGTTTGGGCAGGGGAAATGGGGTTTGGGCAGGGGAAATGGGGTTTGGGGAAGGGGAAATGGGGTTTGGGGAGGGGAAATGGGGTTTGGGGAGGGGGAAATGGGGTTTGGGGAGGGGAAATGGGGTTTTGGGAGGGGGAAATGGGGTTTGGGGAGGGGGAAATGGGGTTTGGGATGGGGGAAATGGGGTTTGGGAAGGGGAAAATGGGGTTTGGGCAGGGGGAAATGGGGTTTGGGCAGGGGGAAATGGGGTTTGGGGAAGGGGAAATGGGGTTTAAGGGAGAAAAATGAGGTTTGGGATGGGGGTAATGGGGTTTGAGTGGGGGGATATGGGGGTTGGGGGGGAAGCTGCAATCCCCCCCTCCCCAAAACCCGTGTCCCCACCTTGTCTCTGCCATATCCCCATCGTGTCCCCACTGAATGCCCTCCATGTCCCCTGCCTGTCCCCACCGTGTCCCCGCTGTGTCCCCACCGTGTCCTTGTCTGTCTCCACCGTGTCCCTACCATGTCCCCACAATGTCCCCACCTTCTCTCCACTGTGTCCTCACCATGTCCCCACCTTCTCCCTGCCATGTCCCCACCATGTCCCCACCTTCTCCCCACCATATTCCCACTGTGTCCCCACTGAATGCCCACCATGTCCCTTGCCTGTCCCCACCGTGTCCTTGTCTGTCTCCACTATGTCCCACCATGTCCCCACCATGTCCCCACCTTCTCCCTGCCATGTCCCCACCATATCCCCACCGTGTCCCCCCTATATCCCACTGTGTCCCCACCATGTCCTTGTCTGTCCCCACCATGTCCCCACCATGTCCCACCATGTCCCCACCTTCTCCCCGCCATGTCCCCACCGTATCCCCCCTGTACCCCCCCATGTCCCCGCTGTTGTCCCCACCATGTCCCACCATGTCCCCACCATGTCCCCACCTTCTCCCCCCTATATCCCACCGTGTCCCCACCATGTCCCCACCATGTCCCCACCTTCTCTCCACTGTGGCCCCACCATGTCCCCACCTGCTCCCTGCCATGTCCCCACAATGTCCCCACCATGTCCCCACCATGTCCCACCATGTCCCCACCTTCTCCCTGCCATGTCCCCACAATGTCCCCACCTTCTCCCCACCTTCTCCCCACCGTATCCCCCCTGTACCCCCCCGTGTCCCCGCCGCTGTCCCCACCATGTCCCACCGTGTCCCCACCTGCTCCCTGCCATGTCCCCACCATGTCCCCACTGTGTCCCCACCATGTCCCCACCTGCTCCCTGCCACGTCCCCACCATGTCCCACCATGTCCCCACCTTCTCCCTGCCATGTCCCCACCTTCTCCCCGCCATATCCCCACCGTATCCCCCTATACCCCGCCGTGTCCCCGCCGCTGTCCCCACCATGTCCCACCATGTCCCCACCATGTCCCACCGTGTCCCCACGGTTTTCCCCGCGCGTCCCCAGGCCGCCTTCGCCTGCATCAAGCAGCTGTGGCAGCGGCGGCCGCTGAAGGTGTACGGGGGGCGCATGGCCGAGTCCATGCTGGCCATCCTGTGCCACATCCTGCGCGCGGAGCCGCTGCTGCGCGAGCGCCTGGGCCGCGAGCGAGAGGGGCCCGCGCCCGACGAGCCTGGGGCAGACGAGGGGGGAGCCCGCAGGGAGCCCCACGTCAACCAGCAGCAGCTGCAGCAGGTGTGGGGATGGGATATGGGGGGTGGGAGGGGGAAAATATGGGAGTGGGAGGGGGGAAAATGGGGGTGGGAGGGGGAAATATGGGGGTGGGAGGGGGAAAAATGAGGGTGGGAGCTCAAAAACTGAAGGATGGGATGGAAAAAACTGAGGGGGTGGGACAGAAAGTTGAGGGGTGGGATGGAAAAATGGGGGTGGGAGGGGAAAATATAGGGGTGGGAGGGGAAAAACTGAGGGTGGGAGGGGAAAAACTGAGGGGTGGGACAGAAAACTGAGGGGTGGGAGGGGAAAATGGGGGTGGGAGGGGGAAAATAGGGGTGGGAGGGGAAAATATGGAGTGGGAGGCTGAAAACTGAGGGGTAGGACAGGAAAGTGAGGGATGGGACAGAAAAGTGAGGGGTGGGATGGAAAGACGGGGGTGGGAGCTCAAAAACTGAAGGATGGGATGGAAAAAACTGAGAGGTGGGACAGAAAAGTGAGGGATGGGATAAAAAAATGGGAGGTGGGATGGAGAAATGGGGGTGGGAGCGCAAGAACTGAAGGATAAGAGGTCAAAAACTGAGGGGTGGGACAAAAAATGTAGGGGTATGAGATGTTGAAAAATGGGGGGTGGGACAGAAAACTGAGGGGTGGGATGGAAAATGGGAGTGGGAGCTCAAGAACTGAAGGATGGGGTGGGACCGAAAACTGAGGGGTGGGACAAAAAAATGGGAGGTGGGATGGAGAAATGGGGGTGGGAGCTCAAGAACTGAAGGATGGGGCATCAAAAACTGAGGGGGTGGGACAGAAAAGGGAGGGATGGGATGGAAAAATGGGGGTGGGAGGGGAAAAATGGGGGTGGGAGATGTTGAAAAATGGGGGGTGGGAGGCTGAAAACTGAGTGGTGGGATGGAAAAATGGGGGTGGGAGGGGAAAAAATGGGGGGTGGGAGCTCAAAAACTGAAGGATTGGGTGGGACAGAAAAGTGAGGGGTGGGACAAAAAAATGGGAGGTGGGATGGAGAAATTGGGGTGGGAGGGGAAGAATGGGGGTGGGAGGGGAAGAATGGGGGTGGGAGGGGAAAATATGGGGGTGGGATGGAGGAAATGGGGGTGGGAGCTCAAGAACTGAAAGATAAGAGGTCAAAAAGTGAGGGGTGGGACAAAAAATTGGGGGTATGAGATGTTGAAAAATGGGAGGTGGGAGGCTGAAAAGTGAGGGGTGGGATGGAAAAATGGGGGTGGGAGCTCAAGAACTGAAGGATGGGGTGGGACCGAAAACTGAGGGGTGGGACAAAAAAATGGGAGGTGGGATGGAGACATGGGGGTGGAGCTCAAGAACTGAAGGATGGGGCATCAAAAACTGAGGGGGTGGGACAGAAAAGGGAGGGATGGATGGAAAAATGGGGGTGGGAGGGGAAAATATGGGGGTGGGATGGAAAAATGGAGGTGGGAGGCTGAAAAGTGAGGGGTGGGAGGGGAAAAAATGGGGGTGGGAGGTGGGATGGAAAAATGGGGGTGGGAGCTCAAAAACTGAGGGGTGGGACAGGAAAGAGGGGTGGGACAAAAAATTGTGAGGTATGAGATGTTGAAAAATGGGGGGTGGGAGGCTGAAAAACTGAAGGATGGGATGTCAAAAACTGAGGGGTGGGACAAAAAAAATAGGAGGTGGAAGGGAAGAATGGGGTGGAAGAGAAAAACTGGGGGGATGCGATGGCAAAATGGGAGGTGGGAGATCCCACCAGCTCCTCCTCAAACCCCTCCCCGTGGCCCCCAACCCCTCCCCGTGCCCCCCAAACCCCTCCCCGTGCCCCCCAATCCCCCCTGACCCCTGTGTGTGCCCCCTCCCCAGCTGATGGACATGGGTTTCTCCCGGGAGCACGCCATGGAGGCCCTGCTCAACACCAACACCATGGAGCAGGCCACCGAGTACCTGCTCACCCACCCACCCCCGCTCATGGGGGGCTCAGCACGGGTCAGTGGGGCTGGGGGGGCACAGCTGGGGGGGCTGGAGCGGGGAAAGGGAAATGGGGGGGGTTTGGGGGGGTCCTGCAGTGGGGGAAGGGAGATAAGGAGGGTTTGGGGCATCAGCGAGGGTTTGGGGGGGTCCTGCAATGGGGGAAGGGGAAATGGGGGGGGTTTGGGAGGGATCCCAAAGAGTTTTGGGGGGTCCTGAGTGGTTTTTAGAGGTTCCTGGGGGGTTTGGGAGGGGATCCCAAGGGGTTTTGAGTGGTTTTTTAGAGGTTCCTGGGGGGATTTGGGAGGGATCCCAAGGGGTTTTGGGGGGTCCTGAGTGGTTTTTAGAGGTTCCTGGGGGTTTGGGAGGGATCTCAAGGGGTTTTGAGTGGTTTTTAGAGGTTCCTGGGGGGATTTGGGAGGGATCCCAAGGGGTTTTGGGGGGGTCCCAAGTGGTTTTTAGAGGTTCCTGGGGGTTTGGGAGGGATCCCAAGGTTTTAGGGGGTCCTGAGTGGTTTTTAGAGGTTCCTGGGGGGTTTGGGAGGGATCTCAAGGGGTTTTGGGAGGGATCCCAAGGGGTTTTGGGGAGTCCTGAGTGTTTTTTAGAGGTTCCTGGAGGGTTTGGGAGGGATCCTAATTGGTTTTGGGGGGGTCCTGAGTGGTTTTTAGAGGTTCCTGGGGGTTTGGGAGGGATCTCAAGGGGTTTTGGGGGGTCCTCAGTGTTTTTAGAGGTTCCTGAGGCTTTGGGAGGGATCCCAAGGGGTTTTGGGGGGGATCTCAAGGGGTTTTGGGGGGTCCTGAGTGTTTTTTAGAGGTTCCTGGGGGGCTTTGGGAGGGATCCCAAGGGGTTTTGGGGGGTCCTGAGTGGTTTTTAGAGGTTCCTGAGGGGGTTTAGGAGGGATCTCAAGGGGTTTTGGGGGTCCTCAGTGTTTTTTAGAGGTTCCTGGGGGGGTTTGGGAGGGATCTCAAGGGGTTTTGGGGGGGTCCTGAGTGGTTTTTAGAGGTTCCTGGGGGGGTTTGGGAGGGATCCCAAGGGGTTTTGGGGGGGGTCCTGAGTGGTTTTTAGAGGTTCCTGGGGGGTTTGGGAGGGATCCCAAAGGGTTTTGGGGGGTCCTGAGTGTTTTTTAGAGGTTCCTGGGGGGCTTTGGGAGGGATCTCAAGGGGTTTTGGGGGGTCCTAAGTGTTTTTTAGAGGTTCCTGGGGGGTTTGAGGGTGAGGTCCTGGGGAATTTTTGGAGTGCTTTGGAGGGATTTGGGAGTTCCTGGTGGATTTTGAGGTGGTTTGGGTGGTTTGTGGGGTACCTGGGGGTTTTTGGGGGTACCTGGAGGTTTTTGGGATGCTCTTGGGGGATTTTGGGGTGTTCTTGGGGGTCCTCACAGCCCCTGACGCTGCCTCCCAGGACCTGAGCATGTCAGAGGAGGATCAGATGATGAGAGCCATCGCCATGTCCCTGGGCCAGGACATCCCCATGGAGCAGCGCGCCGAGTCCCCAGAGGTGGGACCCCCAGAAACCCCAGTTCCTGTCCCAAAACCCCATTTCCTGTCCCAAAAACCCAGTTCCTGTCCCAAAACCCCATTTCCTGTCCCAAAAACCCCATTTCCCTGCCCCAAACCCCATTTCCCTCCTCCAAACCCCATTTCCCTCCTCCAAACCCCATTTCCTGCTCCAAACCCCATTTCCCTTCCCCAAACCCCCATTTCCTGTCCCAAACCCCCATTTCTCCCCCATTTCCCTGCCCCAAACCCCATTTCCCTTCCCCAAACCCATTTCTCCCCATTTCCCTGCCCAAACCCCATTTCCCTGCCCCAAGCCCTCATTTCTCCCTCATTTCCCTGTCCCAAACCCCATTTCCCTGTCCCAAATCCTATTTCCATACCCCTATTTCTCTCCCCAAACTCCCATTTCTCCCCCATTTCCCTTCCCCAAACCCCATTTCCCTGCCCCAAACCCATTTCCCTTCCCCAAACCCCATCCATTTCTCCCAACCCATTTCCCTGCCCAAACCCCATTTCCCTGCTCCCAAACCCCCATTCTCCCCATTTCCCTGCAACCCCATTTCTCCCCCATTTCCTGTCCCAAACCCCCATTTCCCTGTCCCAAACCCCCATTTCTCCCCCATTTTCCTTCCCCAAACCCTCATTTCCCTGCCTCAAACCCCCATTTCTCCCCCATTTCCCTTCCCCAAACCCCCATTTCCCTGTCCCAAACCCCATTTCCCTGTCCCAAACCCCATTTCTGCCCCATTCCCCCTCACAAACCCCATTTCTGCCCCTTTCCCCCCTCCTCACCCCATCTCCCCCTCAGGAGGCCGCGTGCCGCAAGAGGAGGAGGAGCGGCGGGCGCGGGAGCGGCAGGAGGAGGAGGAGGCCAAGTGCCTGGAGAAGTTCGAGGGGGCCGAGCCCCTGGAGGCGGCCGAGCTCGGGGCCTTCACGGACTCGATGCTGCCCGGCTGCTCTCAGCTGCTGGACGAGCTGCCCGACACCGTGTACCGCGTCTGCGACCTGCTGATGACGGCCGTGCGCCGCAACGGCCCGGCCTACCGCGACAGCGTGCTCAAACAGGTGGTGCAGCAGGTATGGAGCCCTAAACCCGGCCTAAACCCAGCCTAAACCTGCCCTGAACCAGCCCTGAGACCCCTAAACCCACCCTAAACCAACCCCGAGCCCCCTGACCCCAATGATGGCCGTGCGCCACAATGGCCCGGCCTACCGCGACAGCGTGCTCAAACAGGTGGTGCAGCAGGTATGGAGCCCTAAACCCGGCCTAAACCTACCTTAAACCCAGCCTAAACCCGTCCTGAACCTGCCCTGAGACCCCTGAACCAGCCCTGAGACCCCTAAACCGGCCCTAAACCAACCCCGAGCCCCCTGACCCCAATGATGGCCGTGCGCCACAATGGCCCGGCCTACCGGGACAGCGTGCTCAAACAGGAGCCTTAAAACCAGCCTAAACCCAGCCTAAACCTGCCCTAAACCCACCCTAAACCCATCCTGAACCGGCCCTGAGACCCTAAACCAGCCCTGAGACCCCTAAACCAACCCTGAGACCCTTAAACCCACCCTGAACCAACCCCGAGCCCCCTGACCCCAATGATGGCCGTGCGCCGCAACGGCCCGGCCTACCGCGACAGCATGCTCAAACAGGTGGTGCAGCAGGTATGGAGCCCTAAACCCGGCCTAAACCCAGCCTAAACCTGCCCTGAACCTGCCCTGAGACCCCTAAACCAGCCCTAAACCCACCCTGAACCAGCCCTGAGACCCCTAAACCAACCCTGAACCAACCCCGAGCCCCCTGACCCCAATGATGGCCGTGCGCCGCAACGGCCCGGCCTACCGCGACAGTGTGCTCAGACAGGTGGTGCAGCAGGTATGGAGCCCTAAACCCGGCCTAAACCTGCCCTGAACCTGCCCTGAGACCCCTAAACCAGCCCTAAACCCACCCTGAACCAGCCCTGAGACCCCTAAACCAACCCCGAGACCCCTGACCCCAGTGATGGCCGTGCGCCGCAACGGCCCGGCCTACCCGGGACAGTGTGCTCAAAGAGGAGCCTTAAACCCAGCCTAAACCTACCCTAAACCTGTCCTGAACCAGCCCTGAGACCCCTAAACCAACCCTGAGACCCCTAAACCCACCCTGAACCAGCCCTGAGACCCCTAAACCAACCCCGAGACCCCTGACCCCAATGATGGCCGTGCACTGCAACGGCCCGGCCTACCCGGGACAGTGTGCTCAAAGAGGAGCCTTAAACCCAGCCTAAACCTACCCTAAACCTGTCCTGAACCAGCCCTGAGACCCCTAAACCAACCCTGAGACCCCTAAACCCACCCTGAACCAGCCCTGAGACCCCTAAACCAACCCCGAGACCCCTAAACTTGTGCCAAACATAGCCCAAGACCCACAAACCTGCCCTGAGACCCCCCCAAATCTCCCCTGAGACCCCCTGAACACACAGGTGTGCCAGGTGCCCCCCTGAACCCCACTGACCCCTGAACCCCACTGACCACCACTGACCACCCTGAACCCCACTGACCCCTGAACCCCACTGACCTCTCCTGACCACCCTGAACCCCACTGACCCCTGAACCCCACTGACCACCACTGACCACCCTGAACCCCACTGACCCCTGAACCCCACTGACCCCCCCTAAACGTTACTGACCCACTGAACCCTGCTGACCCCCACTGACCACTCGGCTCCCCCAGGTGTGGGAGCTCCTGCTCAAGGCAGCTGTGCCTCAGTGACCCCCCCGATCCCCCTGAACCTGGCTGACCCTTGACCCCCACTGACCACCACTGACCCCCACTGACCACCACTGACCACCACTGACCACCCTGGCCCTTACTGACCACTGACACCCCAGGTGTGGGAGGTGGCCAATGTCCTGATCAAAGTGGCCGTGCCCCAGTGACCCCATAACCCCAGTGACCCCATAACCCCACTGATCCCATAACCCCACTGATCCCATAACCCCACTGCCCACCTTGATCCCCCAGTGACCCCATAACCCCACTGACCCCATAACCCCACTGACCCCATAACCCCACTGCCCACCTTGATCCCTAGTGACCCCATAACCCCAGTGACCCCATAACCCCAGTGACCCCATAACCCCACTGATCCCATAACCCCACTGACCACCTTGATCCCTAGTGACCCCATAACCCCAGTGACCCCATAACCCCACTGACCCCATAACCCCACTGCCCACCTTGATCCCTAGTGACCCCATAACCCCAGTGACCCCATAACCCCAGTGACCCCATAACCCCACTGATCCCATAACCCCACTGACCACCTTGATCCCAGTGACCCCATAACCCCAGTGACCCCATAACCCCACTGACCACCTTGATCCCCACTGACCCCACTGCTGCCCCCTGACCCCACTGACCGCTCATTCCCCCAGGTGTGGGAGCAGTCGATGTCCTGATCAAGGTGGCCATGCCCCAGTGACCCCTGACCCCCACTGGCCCCATGACCCCACTGACCACCTTGATCCCCACTGACCCCTGCTGCCCCTGACCCCACTGACCCCATGACCCCACTGACCCCATAACCCCACTGATCCCATAACCCCACTGCCCACCTTGATCCCCACTGACCCCTACCACCCCCTGACCCCACTGACCACTCGGTCCCCCAGGTAAGGGAAGCAGCCGATGTCCTGATCAAGGTGGCCATGCCCCAGTGACCCCCCTGACCCCTGACCCTGCTGCCCCCTGACCCCACTGCTGCCCCCTGACCCCACTGCTGACCCCACTGACTGCTCATTCCCCCAGGTGTGGGAAGCAGCCGATGTCCTGATCAAGGCGGCCGTGCCGCTGACCACCAGCGACACCAAGACGGTGTCGGAGTGGATCAGCCAAATGGCCACGCTGCCCCAGGCCTCCAACCTGGCCACGCGCATCCTGCTGCTCACCCTGCTCTTCGAGGTACCCCAAAACCCGGGGGGGACCCCAAAACCTGGGGGAGTGACCACAAAACCTGGGGGGAGTGACCACAGAATGTGGGGGAATGACCACAAAACCTGGGGGAGTGACCACAAAACCTGGGGGCTTAACCCCAAAAGCTGGGGGAGTGACCACAGAATGTGGGGGAATGACCACAAAACCTGAAGGAGTGACCCCAAAACCTGGGGGGCTTAACCCAAAACCTGGGGGGGGTTAACCCCAAAAGCTGGGGGAGTTAACCCCAAAAGCTGGGGGAGTGACCCCAAAAGCTGGGGGAGTGACCCCAAAACCTTGGGGGGGTTAACCCAAAACCTGGTGGGGTTAACCCCAAAACCTGGGGGAGTGACCACAGAATGTGGGGGAATGACCACAAAACTTGGGGTGACCCCAAAACATGGGAGGGGCAGCCCAAAACCTGGGGAGTGACCCCAAAACCCGGGGGAGTGACCACAAAACCTGGTGGGGTTAACCCCAAAACCTGGGAGGAGTGACCCCAAAACCTGGGAGGAGTGACCACAGAATGTGGGGGAATGACCCCAAAACTTGGGGTGACCCCAAAACCTGGAAGGAGCAGCCCAAACCCTGGGGAGGCCCCCCAAAACTTGGGGGGAGCACCCTGGGGTCCCTGGGCCTCACATCCCTCACAAAAGGGGCCGGGGTGTTTGCCAGGGGTGACTCATTTTCCAAAAATCCCGAGGTTTGGGGTGGTTTTGGGGTGCTTTGAGGGTGTTTTGGGGGTGTTTGGAATGTTTTTGGGGGGTGCTGGTGTTTTTGGGGTGCCCCAGGAGCTGAAGCTGCCCTGTGCTGTCATGGTGGGGTCCAGCTGCATGCTGGTTTCCGTGGATATTTTGGGGTATTCTGGTCGGGATTTTGGGGCTGTTTCCATGGAAATTTTGGGGTATTTTGGTCGGGATTTTGGGGCTGTTTCCATGGATATTTTGGGGTATTTTGGTCGGGATTTTGGGGCTGTCTCGATGGAAATTTTGGGGCTGTTTCTGGGTATTTTGCTCGGGATTTTGGGGCTGTTTCCATGGATATTTTGGGGCTGTTTCTGGGTATTTCGGTCGGGATTTTGGGGCTGTTTCCATGGATATTTTGGGGTATTTTGGTTGGGATTTTGGGGCTGTTTCCATGGATATTTTGGGGCCGTTTCTGGGTATTTCAGTCGGGATTTTGGGGCTGTTTCCATGGATATTTTGGGGTGCTGATGTGGTTTTTTTTGGGGTGCCCCAGGAGCTGAAGCTGCCCTGTGCCCGTGTGGTGGAGTCCAGCTGCGTGCTGGTTTCCATGGATATTTTGGGGCTGTTTCTGGGTATTTCGGTCAGGATTTTGGGGCTGTTTCCATGGATATTTTGGGGTGCTGATGGTTTTTTTGGGGTGCCCCAGGAGCTGAAGCTGCCCTGTGCCCGTGTGGTGGGGTCCAGCTGCGTGCTGGTTTCCATGGATATTTTGGGCCGTTTCTGGGTATTTCGGTCGGGATTTTGGGGCTGTCTCGATGAAAATTTTGGGGCCGTTTCTGGGTATTTCGGTCGGGATTTTGGGGCTGTTTCCATGGATATTTTGGGGTATTTTGGTCGGGATTTTGGGGCTGTTTCCATGGATATTTTGGGGTGCTGAGGTGGTTTTTTTTGGGGTGCCCCAGGAGCTGAAGCTGCCCTGTGCCCGTGTGGTGGAGTCCAGCTGCGTGCTGGACGTGCTGATCAAGCTGCTGGAGGTGGTGCAGCCCTGCCTGCAGGCCGCCAAGGAGCACAAGGAGGTGCAGACCCCCAAGTAAGGAGTGACCCCTCCCAGACCCCCCCCAGAACCCCCAAAATCCTCCCCAGGATGCTCTCACAACTCTTGTGCCCCCCAAAACCAGGTGGATCACCCCCGTGCTGCTGCTGATTGATTTCTATGAGAAGACGGCCGTGTCCTCCAAGCGCCGCGCGCAGATGAACAAGGTGGGGGTCCTGGCGGTCCTGGGGGGAATTTGGGGGGTCCTGGGGGGCTGGGAGGGGACATGGGGGGGTCCTGGGGGGAATTTGGGGGGTCCTGGGGGGCTGGGAGGGGACATGGGGGGGTCCTGGGGACGCGTGGTGGGGCTGGGATGGGAGGGGAGCAGCCAGAATGACACAGGGGGTGACACACAAGGTGCAGGGGGTGACACGGGGGGGACACAGGGGTGACACACAAGGTGCAGGGGGTCACAGGGGTGACACAAAGAGCCCTGAGGAGGACCCTTGGGGTCCTGGGGGACACAGGGGGTGACACAGGGGTGACACAAAGGGTCTTGGGGAGGGGACTTGGGAGTTCTGGGGGGATACAGGGGGTGACACAGGGGGTGACACACAGGGTCCTGGGGGACACAGGGGTGACACAGGGGGGGACACAGGGGGTGACACAGGGGTGACACAAAGGGTCCTGGGGGACACAGGGGGTGACGTGAAGGGTCTGGGGTGACACAGGGGGTGATGTGAAGGGTCTGGGGTGACACAGGGGGTGATGTGAAGGGTCTGGGGTGACACAGGGGGTGATGTGAAGGGTCTGGGGTGACACAGGGGTGATGTGAAGGGTCTGGGTGACACAGGGGGTGATGTGAAGGGTCTGGGTGACACGGGGGGTGACGTGAAGGGTCTGGGGTGACACGGGGGGTGATGTGAAGGGTCTGGGGTGACACAGGGGGTGATGTGAAGGGTCTGGGGTGACACAGGGGGTGATGTGAAGGGTCTGGGTGACACACAGCATCCTGAGGGATACACGCTGTACACACAGCGTCCTGAGGGATACACGCTGTCCCTGTGATGGGCACAGTGACCTCACACCCCCAGCACACCCAGCACCACCCGGGGCAGGGTTTGGGGGGCACACGAGGGGCTCCAGGCCGCTGACCCCCCCCCTCCCCTCGTGCCCCCCCAGTACCTGCAGGCCACTGGCAACAACTGGCGCTGGTTCGACGACCGCTCCGGCCGCTGGTGCAGCTACAGCGCCAGCAACAACAGCACCATCGACGCCGCCTGGCGCGCCGGGGAGCCCAGCGTGCGCTTCACGGCCGGCCGGCGGCGCTACACCGTGCAGTTCACCACCATGGTGCAGGTGAGGGGCTGGGGACGGGCTGGGGGGCGTGGGGACACAGCCCAGGGTCATGGGGACACAGCCCTGGGTCATGGGAACACAGCCCTGCACTGTGCAGTTCACCACCATGGTGCAGGTGAGGGGCTGGGGACAGCCTGAGGGGCATGGGGACACGGCCTGGGGTCAGCCAGGACATGGGGACACAGCCCTGGGGTCAGCCAGGCCATGGGGACACAGCCCTGGGGTATGGGGACATGGCCCCGGCTCATGGGGACACAGCCCCGGCTCATGGGGACACAGCCCCAGGACATGGGGACACAGCCCTGGGGTGTGGGGATACAGCCCTGGGTCATGGGGACACCCTGCTCCAGCATGCAGTCCACCACCATGGTGCAGGTGAGGGGCTGGGGGCCATGGGGACATGGCCCATTGTCATGGGGACACAGCCCAGAGTGCAGGGACACAGCCCAGGATCACCCAGAGCAGGGGGACACAGCCCAGAGTGCAGGGACACAGCCCAGGGTCACCCAGGGCAGGGGGACACAGCCCAGAGTGCAGGGACACAGCCCAGGGTCACCCAGGGCAGGGGGACACAGCCCAGAGTGCAGGGACACAGCCCAGGGTCACCCAGAGCAGGGGGACACAGCCCAGAGTGCAGGGACACAGCCCAGGGTCACCCAGGGCAGGGGGACACTGCCCACAGTGCAGGGACACAGCCCAGGGTGCAGGGACACAGCCCAGGGTCACCCAGAGCAGGGGGACACAGCCCTGGGGTGTGGGGACATGGCTCTGGGGTCAGCCAGGACACGGGGACACAGCCCTGGGTCATGGGGACACAGCCCAGGGTCACCCAGGGCAGGGGGACACAGCCCTAAGGGTAGGGGACAGTCCCCAGGTGTCACCCACTGCAGGGGACACCCGCTGATATCACCTCCTCATGGGACAGGGACACCTCATGGCCGAGGGACACCCCTGGTGTCACCCCATGGGGAGGGGCCCCGGTGTCACCGCTGTCCCCCCCCGGTGTCCCCAGGTGAACGAGGAGACCGGGAACCGGCGCCCGGTGATGCTGACGCTGCTGAGACCCCCCCCGCACTGGGAAGGGCCGCGACGAGGGGGGCGCTGAGGACCCCGACGGGAAGGGCAAGGATGAGACCCCCGGTATGGGGCTGGGAGGGGGTCTGAGAGGTCATGGGGGGCAGCTGAGGGGTTTTGGGGGAGTCTGAAGGGTTTTGGAGGGGGGCAAGGAGGTTATGGGAGCGTTGGAGGGGTTTTGGGTGGTCTGAGGGGGTGATGGGGAAGGGTCTGAGGAGTTATGGAGGGGTCTGAGGGGTTTTGGGGTGGTCTGAGAGGTGATGGGGAAGGGTCTGGGGGGTCATGAGGGGGTCAGAATGGTCATAGCAAGTCATAGAGACCATGTGGGGGTCAGAATGGCCATGGGGGGGCTACAGGGGTCATGAGGGTGGTCAGAATGGCCATAGGGGGTCAGAATGGCCATGGGGGGGTCAGAATGGTCACGAGGGGGTCAGAATGGTCATGGGGGGTTACAGGGGTCATAGTGGGTCAGAATGGCCATGGAGGGTCAGAATGGCCATGGGGGGGTCAGAATGGCCATGGGGGGTCAGAATGGCCATGGTGGGATCAGAATGGCCATGGGGGGGTCAGAATGGCCATGGGGGGGGGGTCAGAATGATCATGAGGGGGTCAGAATGGTCTTGAGGGGGTTACAGGGGTCATGGTGGGATCAGAATGGCCATGGTGGGGTCAGAATGGCCATGGGGGGTCAGAATGATCATGGAGAGTCAGAATGGCCATGGTGGGATCAGAATGATCATGAGGGGTCAGAATGGCCATGGTGGGATCAGAATGGCCATGGTGGGATCAGAATGGCCATGGGGGGGTTACAGGGGCCATGGTGGGATCAGAATGGCCATGGGGAGTCAGAATGGCCATGAGGAGTCAGAATGGCCATGGGGGGGTTACAGGGGCCATGGAGGGATCAGAATGGCCATGGTGGGATCAGAATGGCCATGGTGGGGTCAGAATGGCCATGATGGGATCAGAATGGCCATGGGGGGTCACAAGGGCCTCAAGTGCGTGCCCAAGACCCCCCAGCCATACCCACCACCCAAACCCACCCTCCTCACCCCTTTCCTCATCCCCACAGCTCCAGACCCTGCTTCTACAGACGAAGACCCCCCCTCCACCACCACCACCACCACCAGCACCACCACCACCACCAGCACCACCAGCACCACCACCACTCCCACCGCCCCCTGCCCGTCCCCTCCCTGCCCCACTCCCACCCCCGAGGAGCCGCGGGACGAGCCCGGCTGCGGACGCCGAGGCTCCGGTGCGGGGCCTGGCGGAGGAGGCGGTGCCGGCCGTGCTGCGGGCGTGCGTCAGCATGCTGGGGGTGCCCGTGGACCCCGACACGCTGCACGCCACGCTGCGCCTGTGCCTGCGCCTGACGCGGCAGCACAAGCACGCGCTGCTCTTCGCCGAGCTGCGCTCCACGCGCACCATCCTGGCCCTGACGCAGAGCTCCGGCTTCACCGGCTTCACCCCGCTCGTCACCCTGCTCTTCCGGCACATCATCGAGGATCCCTGCACGCTGAGGCACACCATGGAGAAGGTGAGGGGTGGGGGGAAAGGGGGAGAGGGGGATTGGGGGTGAAGAGAGGGGGGACTGGGGGGCTGGGGGTGAAGAGAGGGGGACTGGGGAGATGGGGGTGAAGAGAGGGGGATTGGGGAGATGGGGGTGAAGAGAGGGGGATTGGGGAGATGGGGGTGAAGAGAGGGGGATTGGGGGTGAAGAGAGGGGGATTGGGGTCTGGGGGGAGAGGGGGATTGGGGAGATGGGGGTGAAGAGAGGGGGAGTGGGGGGGTGGGGGTGAAGAGAGAGGGATTGGGGAGATGGGGGTGAAGAGAGGGGGATTGGGGAGATGGGGGAGAGGGGAATAAAAGGAAAGGGGATTGGGAGGCTGGGGGTGAAGAGAGGGGGGGATTGGGGAGATGGGGGTGAAGAGAGGGGGATTGGGGGGCTGGGGGTGAAAAGAGAGAGGGGGCCTGGGGGGTGAGAGGATTGGGGGCTGGGGAGAAGGGAATAAGGGGAGAGGAGAATTGGGGGGCTGGGGGAGAGTGAAATAAAGGCAGAGGAGAATTGGGGGGCTGGGGGAGAGGGGATGGGGAGCTGGGGGTAATGGGAGAGGAAATTGGGGGGCTGGGGGAGAGGGGAATAAAAGGAAAAGGGATTGGGGGGCTGGGGGAGAGGGAATTGGGAGAGAGGAGAGGGAATTGGGCTGGGGGAAAGGGAGATAAAGGGAGAGTGGAACTGGGGGGCTGGGGGAGAGGGGAGAGGAGCTGTAGGGGACACTGGGACAAGGAGATGAGGAAATTTGGGCTGCAGGGGAGAAGGGGATCAGGGAACTGGGGTTCATGGGACAAGGGGATCAGGGAATTGGGGGTCATGGGACAAGGGGATCAGGGAACTGGGGGTCATGGAGATCAGGGGATCAGGGAATTGGGATCCAGGGCACAAGGGGATCAGGAAATTGGCATCCATGGGACAAGGGGATCAGGGAATTGGGATCCAGGGCACAAGGGGATCGGGGAATTGGGGGGTCATGGGGACAAGGGGATCAGGGAATTGGGGGTCATGGAGATCAGGGAATTGGGATCCATGGGACAAGGGGATCAGGGAACTGGGGGTCATGGGGACAAGGGGATCAGGGAGTTGGGGGTCATGGAGATCAGGGAATTGGGATCCATGGGACAAGGGGATCAGGGAATTGGCATCCAGGGGACACGGGGATCGGGGAACTGGCATCCAGGGGACACGGGGAGGGACACGGGGATCAGAGAACTGGGATCCAGGGGACAAGGGGATCAGGGAACTGGGGGTCATGGGGAAAAGGGGATCAGGGAGCTGGGATCCAGGGGACAAGGGGATCAGGGAATTGGGGGTCATGGGGACAAGGGGATTAGGGAATTGGGATCCAGGGCACAAGGGGATCAGGGAACTGGGATCCAGAGCACAAGGGGATCAGGGAATTGGCGCTCTGGGGCCAGCAGGGCCAAGGAGGGCTCTGCACCTCAGGGGCTCCCGGCTCCCCTGGGAAGCTCTCCCGGGGGTGCCCCTCTGGCCCCGTGCTCACCGTGTCCCCACCGTGTCCCCACCGTGTCCCCGCCGTGTCCCCGCCGTGTCCCCGTGCCCAGGTGGTTCGCTCAGCAGCCACGAGCGGGGCGGGCAGCACCACCTCGGGGGTGGTTTCTGGCAGCCTGGGCTCTCGGGAGGTGAATTACATCCTGCGGGTGCTGGGCCCCGCCGCCTGCCGCAGCCCCCACGTCTTCACCGAGGTGGCCACGGGCTGCATCCGCATCGCCCTGCCCGCGCCGCGCGGCTCCGGCACCGGTGAGGAGCGCGGGGCTCTGGGTCCCTGGAACCCTGGGGAGGCTCTGCGGACCTGGAACGGGCTCCTGGAGGGGAGCCTGGGATGTGGGGGGGATCCTGGGGAGGGTCTGGGGACCTGGACCAGACTCCTGGAAGGGGACCTTGGACGTAGGGTGGATCCTGGGGAGGGGGCTGGGATGTGGGGGGGATCCTGGAGGGGAGGTCTGGGATGTGGGGAAGCTCCTGAAGGGGGATCTGGGATGTGGGGGGGATCCTGGGGAGGGTCTGGGGACCTGGACCAAGCTCCTGGAGGAGGCTGGGATGTGGGGGGATCCTGGAAGAGAGGTCTGGGATATGAGGGGGCTCCTGAAGGGAGCCCTGGGATGTTGGGGGGATCCTGGGGAGGGTCTGGGGACCAGAAACAGGTTCCTGGAAGGGGGCCTGGGACATAGGGAGGCTCCTGGAGGGGACGTCTGGGACATTGGGGGGCTACTGGAGGGGAGCCTGGGATGTGGGGGGGATCCTGGAGGGGAGTCTGGGATGTGTCTTGGGAGGGTCTTGGTACCTGGAACAGGCTCCTGGAAGGGGCTGGGATGTGGGGGGGGGATCCTGGGGAGGGTCTGGGGACCTGGACCAAGCTCCTGGAGGAGGCTGGGATGTGGGGGGATCCTGGAAGAGAGGTCTGGGATGTGGGGGGGATCCTGGAGGGGAGGTCTGGGATGTGGGGGGATCCTGGAGGGGAGCCTGGGGTTGTGGGGGGATCCTGGAGAGGAGGTCTGGGATGTGGGGGGGATCCTGGGGAGGGTCTGGGTACCTGGACCCGGCTCCTGGAGGGGATGTCTGGGACGTGTGGAATGGGGACAGGAACATGGGGGGAACCCCAGGGGTCCCTGGCATCTGTAGTGAGGTCCTGTGAGGATTCATGGAGGGGATCCCAAGGTGCCTCAATCCCCAAAAAATGGGGTTTCAAGGGTGTCTCAGAACAGGGGTCCCAGGGGTGCCTCTCTCCCCACAAATGGGGTCTTGGGGGTCCTTTTATCCTCAGAACAGGCATCTCTCAGAATGGGGGTCCCAGAGGTGCCTCTCTCCCCACAAATGGGGTCTTGGGGGTCCCTTTACCCGCAGAATGGGGGTCCCAGGGGTGCCTCTCTCCCCACAAATGGGGTCTTGGGGATCCCTTTACCCTCAGAATGGGGGTCCCAGGGGTGCCTCTCTCCCTACAAATGGAGTCTTGGGGATCCCTTTACCCTCAGAATGGGGGTCCCAGGGGTGCCTCTCTCCCCACAAATGGGGTCTTGGGGGTCCCTTTACCCTCAGAATGGGGGGTGCCTCCACTCCCCAAAAACCATCATCCCATCTCATCCTCATCCCCAACCTAACACTCCTGAGGATCCCCCCAAATCCCTGACTCCCCGTTTCCCCCCAATTTCCCAGCCTCTGACGACGAGTTTGAGAACCTGCGGATCAAGGGGCCCAACGCGGTGCAGCTGGTGAAGACCACGCCGGCCAAGGCGGCCGCGCTGCCGCCCATCCCCGAGCCCATCCGCGACGTCATCTACGACATGCTCAACGCCCTGGCTGCCTACCACGCCCCTGAGGAGGGTACGGGGGGCTCAGGGGGCTGGGGGGACTTGGGGTGGGCAGAGGGAGGAGTGGGGTGCGCGTGGAACAGGAATTGGGGTGTCCTGTGCAATGTCCTGGGTGCTCACCGTGCCCCTATGGGTGTCCTGTGCAATGTCCTGGGTGCCCACCACACCCCTATGGGTGTCCTGTGCAATGTCCTGGGTGCCCACCACACCCCTGTGAGTGTCCTGTGCAATGCCTTGGGTGCCCACCATGCCCCTGATGAGGGTACAGGGGGCTCAGGGTGGGCAGAGGGAGGAGTGGGGTGCACGTGGAACTGGAATTGGGGTGTCCTGTGCAATGCCTTGGGTGCCCACCACACCCCTGTGGGTGTCCTGTGCAATGCCCTGGGTGCCCACCACACCCCTGTGGGTGTCCCGTGTGGGACTTTGGGAACCCCTTCAATGGGGGCAGACACCCCCAGAGAAATTTGAGGTGCAGGGAGAGGAGTGGGGTGCACGTGGAACAGGAATTGGGGTGTCCTGTGCAATGCCCTGGGTGCCCACTGTGCCCCTATGGGTGTCCTGCGTGATGTCCTGGGCCTCTGACAAGGGCTTGGGGGACTTGGGGAACCCCACAATGGGGGCAGGCACCCCCAGAGAAATTTGGGGTGCAGAGGGAGGAGTGGGGAGCACATAAATGTGGAATTTGGGTGTCCATATAGGGGGAATTGGGGTGTCCATATAGGGAAGGAATTGGGGTGTCCATATAGGGGGAATTGTGGTGTTTCTATAGGGAAGGGCTTGGGGTGTCCAAATAGAGATGGAATTGGGGTGTCCATATAGGAGGAATTGGGGGTGCCCATGTAGGAGGAATGGGAGTGTCCATATAGGAGGAATTGGGGTGTCCATATAGAGATGGAATTGGGATGTCCATATAGGAGGAATTTGGGTGTCCATGCAGGAGGAATTGGGGTGCCCATAATGGAGGAATTGGGGTGCCCATTTAGGAGGAATTGGGGTGTCCATATAGGGAAGGAATCGTGGTGTTTCTATAGGGAAGGAATCGTGGTGTCCCTATGGGGGGCACTCAGGGTGCCCCATCCCCCAGGCAGCCCCAGCCCCTCGGGGGGTGCCCCCTGTCCCCTCTGAGCTCCGTGTCCCCCCTCAGGTGACAAGGGGGACCCCAAGAGCGCGGCGCCCAGCGAGGTGAGCCAGCTGCTGTCGGACATTGGGGACGACATGTACCAGCAGTACCGCAGCCTCACCCGCCCGCCCGCCGACTTCGACCCCCCTGCCGGCTTTGCCATCAACGTACGGGGGCTTGGGGGGTCCTGGGGGGGCTTGGGGGCGATTTGGGGGGGGTAAGGGGTGGTTTGGGGGGAGTGGGAAGGGATTTTGGGGGGGCTGAGGGGTGGTTTGGGTGGGCTGAGGGGCGGTTTGGGGGCACTGGGAAGGGATTTGGGAGGGCTAAGGAGTGGTTTGGGGGGCCTGGAAGGGTATTTGGGAGGGCTGAGGGGTGGTTTGGGGGGACTGGGAAGGGGTTTGGGGGAGCTGAGGGGTGGTTTGGGTGAGCTAAGGGGCGGTTTGGGGGCCTGGAAGGGGGTTTGGGGAGGCTGAGGGGCGGTTTGGGGGGCCTGGAAGGGGATTTGGGGGTGCTGAGGGGGTGATTTGGTAGGGCTGAGGGGTGGTTTGGGGGGACTGGAAGGGGATTTGGGTGAGCTAAGGGGCGGTTTTGGGGGCTGGAAGGGGATTTGGGGGTGCTGAGGGGTGGTTTGGGGGGAGTGGGAAGAGATTTGGGAGGGCTGAGGGGTGGTTTTGGGGGGCTGGAAGGGGATTTAGGGGGGTTGAGGGGTGGTTTGGGGGGCTGGAAGGGGATTTGGGGATGCTTGGGGCCATCCTGGGGGGGCTGAGGGGTGGTTTGGGGGGCCTTGGGGGCAGTTTGGGGGGGCTGAGGGGCATCTGGGTGTTTGGGGTGGGGGGTTTGAAGGGACTGGGAGGGGATTTGGGGGGTTGAGGGGTGGTTTGGGGGGCTCTAGAGGGAATTGGTGGGGCTGGGGGATGATTTGGGGCAGCTGGGAGGGGATTTAGAGGGGCTTGGGTGGGCTGAGGGGTAATTTGGGGGTGCTGGGGGTGGTTTTGGGGTCTGGGGGGGCTGAGGGGTCGGAGGTGCGGTTTGGGTGGGGCTCAGGGGTGGTTTTGAGGGTTTGGGGGGGGGTCTGTAGGGTTTTGGGGGTCCCCCCAGGCTCTGATCCCCCCCTGCTCCCCCAGGCCCAGGTTTTCGCTGCTGACGGAGCCGCAGCCGAGACGCCGCCCTCGGGGGACCCCGCAGGGAGAAGGTGGCACTGTCCCCCCGAGTCCCCCCCTGGTGTCCCCTGCTGTGTCCCCAATGTGCCCCCAATGTCCCTGTGCCCCCAATGTCCCCCCCATGTCCCCGGGACCCCAACGCTTCCAAACCCCCCAACATCTTCTTTGTATCCCCACTCATCCTGATGTCCCCTCTGTGTCCTCAAGGTCCCCAAGCCCCTCCTGTCCTTGAGTCCCCACTGTCCCCTCCCATGTCCCTGAGCCTCCAGTGTCCCCTTCATGTCCCCAAGGTTCCTGAGCCCCCTAAGGGTGCTCCCCTGTGTCCCCTGACCCTGTCCCCCTGTCCCCTGACTGTCCCTGGCCCTGTCCCCCTGTCCCCTGACTGTCCCCTGATGGTGTCCCCTTGTCACCTGATGCTGTCCCCGTGTCCCCTGACTCTGTCCCCATGTCCCCTGACTGTCCCCTGATGGTGTCCCCTTGTCACCTGATGCTGTCCCCGTGTCCCCTGACTGTCCCTGACTCTGTCCCCATGTCCCTTGACTGTCCCTGATGCTGCCCCTGTGTCCCCTGATGCTGTCCCCCTGTCCCCTGACTGTCCCCTGACCCTGTCCCCGTGTCCCCTGGCTGTCCCCTAACGCTGTCCACCTGTCCCCTGCCTGTCCCCTGACCCTGTCCCCCTGTCCCCTGACCCTGTCCCGCTGTTCCCTGACTGTCCCCTGACCCTGTCCCCTGCCTGTCCCCTGACGCTGTCCCCCTGTCCCCTGCCTGTCCCCTGACCCTGTCCCCGTGTCCCCTGCCTGTCCCTGATGCTGTCCCGCTGTCCCCTGCCTGTCCCCTGACGCTGTCCCCGTGTCCCTGACTGTCCCCTGACCCTGTCCCGCTGTCCCCTGCCTGTCCCTGACCCTGTCCCCGTGTCCCCTGCCTGTCCCTGATGCTGTCCCCCTGTCCCCTGCCTGTCCCTGACCCTGTCCCCCTGTCCCCACAGCATCCAGCCCCGAGGAGGGCCGCGAGGGCCGCAAGGAGAAGGAGGGGGAGCGCGGTGAGGAGCGGGGCCGGGCGAGGGGCTCCAAGCCCCTGATGCCCACCTCGACCATCCTGCGGCTGCTGGCGGAGCTGGTGCGCTCCTACGTGGGCATCGCCGCCCTCATCGCCAACTACAGCTACAGCGTGGGCCAGTCCGAGCTCATCAAGGAGGTGAGACCGTGGGGACAGGGCCACCAGGGGGGACAGGGACAGGGGTGTGCCCAGAGGGCCAGTCCGAGCTCATCAAGGAGGTGACATTGTGGGGACAGGGCCACCAGGGGGGACAGGGGACAGGGACAGGGGTGTGGGCAGAGGGGCCAGTCCGAGCTCATCAAGGAGGTGACATTGTGGGGACAGGGCCACCAGGGGGGACAGGGACAGAGGGACAGGGGTGTGCCCAGAGGGGCAGTCTGAGCTCATCAAGGAGGTGACATTGTGGGGACAGGGCCACCAGGGGGGACAGGGACAGGGGTGTGCCCAGAGGGCCAGTCCGAGCTCATCAAGGAGGTGACATTGTGGGGACAGGGCCACCAGGGGGGGACAGGGACAGGGACAGGGGGTGTGCCCAGAGGGCCAGTCCGAGCTCATCAAGGAGGTGACATTGTGGGGACAGGGCCACCAGGGGGGACAGGGAGAGCCGTGTGTCTGTCAGGGTGTGGCAGAAGGGCAGTCTGAGCTCATCAAGGAGGTGACACTGTGGGGACAGGGACAGCCGTGTCCCTGCCAAGGTGTGCCCAGAGGAGCAGTCCGAGCTCATCAAGGAGGTGACACCGCGGGGACAGGAACAGGGACAGGGAAGAGGGACAGGGACAGCCGTGTGTCTGCCAGGGTGTGGCAGAAGGGCCAGTCCGAGCTCATCAAGGAGGTGACACCGCGGGGGACACGGCCACCAGGGGGACAGGGGACAGGGGTGTGCCCAGAAGGGCAGTCCAAGCTCATCAAGGAGGTGACACCAGGGACAGGGACAGGGACAGGGACAGCCGTGTCCCTGCCAGGGTGTGCATGGGCGGGTTCTGTCACCCCCCTGTGCTTTGGGGTCTGCTGTCACCTTGGGGAGGGGCACGTCACCCCTGTGGAAGGGCACCTTGTCACCTTGATTATTAGGGTCCCCTGTTCCCCTGTCACAGGTCCCCTGTGTCCCCAGACACCTCAGTCCTGTCCCCTGTGCTCAGAGGTCCCTTGTCCCCATACCTTAAGGGTCCCCTGTCACCTCATTGAACAGGTCCCTTGTGCTGATGTCCCTTGTCCCCTCACCTTGGGGTCCCCTGTCACCTCATTGAACATGTCCCCCTGTGCTCAGATGTCCCTTGTCCCCCTATCTTGGGGTCCCCTGTCACCTCATTGAACAGGTCCCCTATGCTTGGAGGTCCCTTGTCCCCACACCTGGGGGTCCCCTGTGCTCGGAGGTCCCTTGTCCCCACACCTTGGGGTCCCCTGTGCTCAGAGGTCCCTTGTCCCCACACCTTGGGGTCCCCTGTCCCCCCACACACCTCAGTCCTGTCCCCTGTGCTCGAGGGGTCCCCTTACCCCGGAGGTCCCCTGTGTCCCCTGGCCGTGGGTTCGGGTGTGTGACGCCCGTGTCCCCCCAGGACTGCAGCGTGCTGGCCTTTGTCCTGGACCACCTGCTGCCCCACCAGCAGAACGCCGAGGACAAGGACACGCCGGCGCTGGCGCGGCTCTTCCTGGCCAGCCTGGCCGCGGCCGGCAGCGGCACCGACGCCCAGGTGGCCCTGGTCAACGAGGTCAAGGCCGCCCTGGGCCGCGCCCTGGCCATGGCCGAGAGCACCGAGAAACACGCCAGGTGTGGGGACAGTGGGGACAGCGTGGGGACAATGGGGACAGCATGGGGACAGCATGGGGGCAGTGTGGGGGCAATGGGGACAGTGTGGGGACAGCTGGGGACAGTGTGGGGGCAATGTGGGGGGCAGCATTGGGGACAGCGCAGGGGCAGCTGGGGACAGTGTGGGGGCAATGTGGGGAAAGCATGGGGGCAGCTGGGACAGCGCGGGGGACAGCTGGGGGACAGTGTGGGGGCAATGGGGACAGTGTGGGGGCAATGTGGGGAAAGTATGGGGCAGTGTGGGGACAGCTAGGGGACAGTGTGGGGACAATGGGGACAGCATGGGGGTAATGTGGGGAAAGCATAGGGGCAATGTGGGACAGCTGGGGACAGTGTGGGGACCAACAGGGACAGCGTGGGGGTAATGGGGACAGCGTGGGGACAGCCTGGGGTCACTGCAGAGGCAGCCTCAAGGTGACAGGTGTCTCTCATCCTCTGTCCCCCACAACATGACTTGTGTCTCTTCTTTGTCCCCCCTGGAGTGACCACAGTCCCTCCCAAGTGACCCCAGTCCCTCCCAAGTGACCCCTGTCTCTCATCCTTTATCCCCACTACCTGACTGGTGTCCCCTCTCCCCCTTGAGTGACCAGTGTCTCCATGAGTGACCACTGACCCTGGAGTGACCACTGTCCCCTCAAGTGACTGGTGTCCCCCCTGTCCTAACTGGTGTCCCCTTGAGTGACTGCTGTCCCCCAGTGACCACTGTCCCCTGGAGTGACCGCTGTCCCTTGGAATGACCACTGTCACCTGGAATGACCGCTGTCCCCCTGGAGTGACCACTGTCCCCCGAGTGACCACTGTCCCCTGAGTGACCACTGTCCCCCGAGTGACCGGTGTCCCCTGGAGTGACCACTGTCCCCTGTTGTGACCACTGTCCCCTGGAATGACCGCTGTCCCCCTGGAGTGACCACTGTCCCCCGAGTGACCACTGTCCCCTGAGTGACCACTGATCCCCCAAGTGACTCCTGACCCCCCCGAGTGACCACTGCCCCCCGAGTGACCGCTGTCCCCCCTGTTGTGACCACTGTCCCCCGAGTGACCGCTGTCCCCTCACGTGACCGCTGTCCCCTGGAGTGACCACTGTCCCCTGAGTGACCGCTGTCCCTGGAGTGACCACTGTCCCCTGAGTGACCACTGTCCCCCCTGTTGTGACCGCTGTCCCCCTGTTGTGACCGCTGCGCCGTCCCCACAGGCTCCAGGCCGTCATGTGCATCATCAGCACCATCATGGAGTCGTGCCCGTCCACCTCGAGCTTCTACAGCAGCGCGGCAAGCCGCCGCACAACGGCATGAACAACATCATCCGCCTGTTCCTCAAGAATGGGCTGGTCAACGACCTGGCCCGCGTTGCCCCACAGCCTCGACCTGTCCAGGTGAGGGCGTCTGGGGGTCTCCTCAAGGGTTTGGGGGGAGTCTTGAGGGGTTTTCAGGGGTCTTTGGGGGAGCTTGTCGAGATCTTGAGGGGTTTTGGGGAGTCTTGAGTCTCTTTTGGGAGCTTGGTCCTTGGTCGGGATCTTGAGGGGGTTTGAGAGCTTCATTGGGGTTTGGAGGAGTTTCCAGGGCTTTGGGGAGTCTTGAGGGTTTTTTAGGGGTCTTTGGGGAGCTTGGTCGGGATCTTGAGGGGGTTTGGGGGAGCTTCATTGGGGTTTTGAGGAGTTTTTGGGGAGTCTTGAGGAGTTTTCAAGGGTTTGGGGAGTCTTGAGGGGTTGAGTCTTGAGTCTCTTTGGGGGAGCTTGGTCCTTGGTCGGGATCTTGAGGGTCTTGAGGGGGGTTTGGGGGAGCTTCATTGGGGTTTTGGAGGAGTTTTGGGGGGTCTTGAGGATTTTCAGGTGTCTTGGTGGAGCTTCAGTGGGGTCTTGAGGAAGGCCATGGTGGGTTTGGGGAGCCCTGCTGGGTTTGGGGGTGTCTGTACCGTTTGGGTGTGTCTGTGCTGTTTTGGGGTGTCTGTGCCGGGTTTGGGGTGTCCCTGCTGGTTTTTGGGTGTGTCCCTGCCGGTTTTGGGGTCCCTGCCGGGTTGGTGTGTCCCTGCCGTTCTGGGTGTCCCTGCCGTGTTTGGGGTGTCCCTGCCGGTTCTGGGGTGCCACCACCACACATCGCTGTCCCCCCAGCCCCAACATGGCCAACACGGTGAACGCGGCGCTGAAGCCGCTGGAGACGCTGTCGCGCATCGTGAACCAGCCCAGCGGCCTCTTCGGGGCCAAGGGCTCCTCCAGGCAAGAGCAAGGCCGAGGGCAACGGGGGCGCCCCGCGACGCTGGGGCTGCACCCCCTGACGGAGGTACCCCCATAATGCCCCCCCGGGTACCCCCATAATGCCCCCCGGGTACCCCATGAGCCCCCCGGGTACCCCCATAGCCCCCCCGGGTACCACCCATAATGCCCCCCGGGTACCCCATAGCCCCCCGGGTACCCCCATAGCCCCCCTGGGTACCCCCCACAATGCCACCCCCAGGTACCACCCATAACCCCCGGGTACCCCCATAGCCCCCCCGGGTCACCCCACAATGCCCGTACCCCCATACCCCCGGGACCCCCATAGCCCCCCCCGGGTACCCCATAATGCCCCCCCGGGTACCCCCATATGCCCCCCGGACCTCCCATGAGCCCCGGTACCCCCATAGCCCCCCCCGGGTACCCCCATAATGCCCCACCCCGGGTACCCCCATTAGCCCCCCCGGGTACCCCCATAGCCCCCCCGGGTACCCCCACAATGCCCTGGTCACCCCATAGCCCCCAGGTATCCCCCATGACCCCCCTCTGGGTACACCCATAACCCCCCCCGGGTACCCCCATAGCCCCCATAACCCACCCCCCCGTGGTACCCCCCATAGCCCCCGGGTACCCCCATAGCTCCCCGTCACCCCATAATGCCCAGGTCCCCCATAGCTCCCCGGTCACTCCATAGCCCCCAGGGTACCCCCATAATGCCCAGTCACCCATGAATGCCCCGGGTACCCCCCATAGCCTCCCGGGTCACCCCATGACCCCCCTGTGTCACCCCATAGCCCCCCCGGTCACCCCATAGCCCCCCGGGTACCCCCATAGCCCCAGGGACACCCCATAGCCCCCCGGGTACCCCCATAGCCCCCAGGGACACCCCATAACCCCCCGGGTACCCCCATGACCCCCCTGGTCACCCCATAGCCCCCAGGACACCTCATAACCCCCCGGGTACCCCCATAGACCCCCCCCCCGGTTACCCCCATAGCCCCCCCCGGTACCCCCATAGCCCCCCGGGTCACCCCCATGACCCCCTGGGTCACCCCATAATGCTCGGTACCCCCATGACCCCCCCCGGTACCTCCCATAACCCCCCGGGTACCCCCATAGCCCCCCGGTCACCCCGGGTACCCCCATAGCCCCCCCCCGGTACCCCCATAATGCCCCGGTCACCCCCATAACCCCCCAGGTCACCCCATAACCCCCTGCCACCAAGGGTCACCCTCCTGTGCCCCCCCAAAACCCTGTGACCCCCAGGGGACCCTCCTGTCCCTCCATACCCCAGGGGTGCCCCCCTGTCCCTCTCCATGACCCCCCCTGTCCCCCCATACCCTGTGACCCCCTCAGGGGACCCTCCTGTCCCCTCACACCCCCTGTGACCCCCCCCCTGTGCCCCAGGGGACCCCGGGGACCCCGAGCCCCCCGAGGAGGACGCGGAGGCGGCGCAGGCCGAGGCGGCCGACGGGACATGGACGGCGAGGCCGAGGGCGACGCCGTGGGGCTGGCGGGGCAGCCCGAGGGGCTCAGCACCCAGGAGATGCAGGTCGGGGACCCCTCCCCAAAAAAATACCCCCAAAAATCCCCGAGTGACCTCCAAAAATCCCCCCAAGTGACCCCCAAAAATCCCCCGAGTGCCCCCCAAAAATCCCCCCGAGAGACCCCCTGAGAGACCCCCAAAAATCCCCCGAGTGCCCCCCGAAAATCTCCCGAGTGCCCCCAAAAATCCCCCGAGTGACCCCCAAAAATCCCCCCGAGAAGACCCCTGAGTGCCCCCCAAATCCCCCCGAGACCCCCCGAGTGCCCCCAAATCCCCTGAGTGCCCCCCAAATCCCCCGAGTGCCCCCCAAAAATCCCCCCGAGTGCCCCCCAAAATCCCCCGAGTGCCCCCCAAGACCCCTGAGTGCCCCCAAATCCCCCCGAGACCCCTGAGTGCCCCTAAATCCCCCGAGAGACCCCTGAGTGCCCCCCAAGACCCCTGAATGCCCCCCAGAAATCCCGAGAGACCCCCAAGTGCCCCCCGAGTGCCCCCAAATCCCCCTGAGAGACCCCCGAGTGCCCCCAAATCCCCTGAGACCCCCGAGAGACCCCCGAGTGCCCCCAAAAATCCCCCGAGTGCCCCCCGAGTGCCCCCCGCCCCGAGCTGCGCGTGCCCGCAGGTGGAGAACGAGCTGGAGGATCTGATCGATGAACTGCTGGAGAGGGACGGCGCCGACGGCAACAGCGCCATCATCGGTGAGGGACAGCAATGACCAATGGGAGTGACCAATGGACAGAGTGACCAATGGGCAGAGTGACCAATGGGAGTGACCAATGGACGGCAGAGTGACCACGGGGCAGAGTGACCAATGGGGGCAGAGGGACCAATGGGGGCAGAGGGACCAATGGGGACAGAGTGACCAATGGGCAGAGTGACCAGTGGGGGCAGAGGGACCAATGGGAGTGACCAATGGGGACAGAGGGACCGATGGACGGCAGAGTGACCACGGAGCAGAGGGACCAATGGACAGAGTGACCAATGGGCAGAGTGACCAATGGACAGCAGAGTGATCAATGGGGACAGAGTGACCAATGGACAGCAGCGTGACTCTCAGGACATCAAGGTGACCCCGTGGCCATCAGAATGACCCCAGGCCACCAGGCTGACCCCAGGCCACCAGGCTGACCCCTGGCCGTGTCCCTGTCCCCAGTGAGCCGCTCGGCCGAGGATGAGTCTCAGGAGGACGTTCTGATGGACGAGGCTCCGTCCAACCTCAGCCAGGCCTCGACGCTGCAGGCGAACCGCGAGGGTGGGCACGGGGCCGGGGGCATGAGGGGGACTGA